>NC_054840.1:20135126-20438126 GCF_018345385.1 Vulpes lagopus
TAAGTCATGGCCTGGAAGAGGCTCTGACACCTAGCAGGTGCTTGACAATATTTGTTGAATACTTACATGAATAAATAACTGAAAAATATATCATTATTGCTGCCATCATCATTCTTTTTAAATTTTCAATTCCTGTAGAATTAACATAGGGTGTTATATTAGCTTTAGGTATATAATACACTGATTCAATAATTCTGCACTAGTGTCATCATTTGTAATAATCAGTATTGATTCAGAGTTTACCCATGTGCCATGACTGTGTCACTAAAGGCTGCCCTTGCTTCTTTCATTTATTCCTCATGACAACTTCCCTGTTCTCTGAGTCACTTAAAGTAATTTTCATAAAGTTACTCAGCTAGCAAAAGGATGAGTCAAGAGTTAAACACTACTAAGCCCCAGTGGTTTTGCTTTACCATAGAGTATATGTTGGGACCACCCCACTGTACAATAGCATATCACAGGAGTGTGTGCACATTGCCTGCAAATTAGTAAATCAAGATCACTAATTCTCTTGAACATGGATCTCCAAGTCAAAAGAAAACTTCAGGGAGTATATCTGAAAGTCTGCCATTGGTTCAAGGTCTAGATGCCCTCAGAACAATGGTTTTTGTTGTTGCTATTGTTATTGGTATTGATACTTGGCATCACCAATGGTACTTTTTTTATTTTTAATTTTTTGTATTTCAAGTTTTTATTTAAATTCTCTTTAGTCAACATAGAGTGTAACTGGTTTCAGGTGTTGTTTATTTGTTTGCAGACTTAAAAAGGAATACTTCTGCTCTTGAATATGTGCCCTGGGCTTTGGCATATTTTACTTCCAATAGTCTGAAATCGTGGCTGTTTTTGGAGGACTACTGCTCCTGATTACAGGGGCCCTTTTTGGAAAACCTAGTTGGCTAGCAGTGCCTGTGAGTTTACATACTCCTCGCACTGCCATTTACCAGAACTGATAGGTACAAGGTTATGAAACTCAAACTCCATGGCCTCAGGTTGAGACCTCTTTGAGGCAACATGACATTCCAGAGTTCACCTCCAAGTTCAAGCTGAAGCTGCTCTGCCTAGGACTTTGCCTAACACCTAACTCCTGCCTGATTGGCATTGTTCCCTTCCCTGTCCTGCTTCCCCTACTCTTACTGTTTTCCCTTGGAGCACTTTGTCAACAAATCACTTGTATATTACGAGTTTTTGTTTCTGGGTCTAATAGTAGGGAATCTAACCTAAGACAGTAAATCACCTAGTTCCCTCCTAGTGGAAATGAGGCTTCTTTAGCCACACCTAAAGTGCCTTTCCCTAGGCACCCATACCTTTCTCACCACTCACGTTCTTCCCAGACTTGTAAATGTGAGATTCTCACTCACTGGAGCCAAGTGCTAGGGAAGAGTGACTGTAAAGAAACAACATCTTGTAGAAGAATCACCTTGGGTGTGTATAGATCCTAGTTCTTTGCTTCCTGGAGCTCAAGCCTAGATTCGGCCTAACTCATTTCCTCCCCACATTCCTGGCTGGTCGACAAGTGCAGGGAAGAAAGAAGAGCTGAGTCATCAAGGCTTAATTCATTTGTCTATTTCTTTGCCCCTCGAGCTTGCTTCTTTTTTTTTTTTTTTTTTTTTTTTTGAGCTTGCTTCTTTAATTGAAGAAGCATTCAGTAGGATTAACTTTGCTACAAAAAAAAAAATGCATTCTGGGTCTCATTTTAAGGCAGGCCTTCAGCTGTTTTGGAACAGCATGAGTACTTGAAGCCTTTGGACAATACAGGTGTTTTTGAGCTCTGATGGGACTGTGTCTCCAGTTGCGCCCACGGAAATCACTCCCCCTGCCCCGGACCATGTTGTCTCTGTGTGTTTAACTGAAATTTAGGAATAGCAGTATATGGGTGCAGTGACAGAAGCTAACTTCATCAGATAACTCAGCCAGGCCCTGTCCCTCGAGGCTCAGGTGGGGTTCTCAAACATCAGGGAGGTTCAGAGAAGAACAGACTTGCCTCTTTACCATAGAAGATCTAAACACTGAGGGCAGATTGCCCTCACCTAACATCCTGGGGAGTCATCTTCACTCTGAGGATTTTGCTGGTGTGCTATTGTTTGGCTTAAGCCAAACTGGGGCATGCTTTGCCCAAGAAACTCAGAGAAGCGATTAGGAAAGCTATCACTGTGAAATGATGGGAAGAGTACTGCAGTGGACATGAAGAAGACACCTGGGAAGTTGTCTAGGTTGATCACTGACTAATTATGTGACCTTGGGAGACTGACTCCAATTACCTCAGCTTCGGTCTCCCTACCTGTAGAATGAAGTGGCCTATCAGCTCACCATTTTCAGTTTTCCATGATTTTGTTTTTTTTTTTTTCCAGTGGTTTCTAGTGTTTTTATGGACATTGGTGGTTCCTTTATCAGCTAGCCTCAGCACAGAACACGGGGCCATTCCTCATGTGGCATTCTCCCCAGGAAATTAGAGTTTTCCTGCTCCTCGCCCCATATCTTGGAAAGAGTAGAATCTGCTAGTTGATCCAAGAGTAACTGAGCAATTGCCCAAATGTTCTGAAGGGTGTCTAGCCCCATTAGCATTTCTTAAAAAGTAAGCTCTATGCTAAATGTGGGGCTTGAACTCATGACCCTGAGATTAGGAGTCCCACGCTCTGTTGACTGAGCCAGCCAGGTCCCCATGCCCCTCTCATCAGCAATTTTTAAACATTCAGCTGAGCTGTAGAGCACCAGGAGAATAGACTTTTTCTAAAATTCCATAGTCCTTTCAAAGGCAAAAGTTCCCTGAAGTAGGTGCAGTGGCTTCTCTTTCTTGGTCATATACAAATATGACACTGCAGAGACCCATTCATGTCCCTAACTTAATGAAAGCCATGTAAAGACTGGCTCACTCTATGATCATTCTGTTACGGCTTTGCTTGTGGCACTTACCACACAAGAGCGTCCAAATGCTGCTTCTCCAGCAGGGTCTTAGATCTCTCTAATTGAAAGCAGCTCTCCTTCCTCTAGATTCTCCCATGTATTTCATACTATAATCTCTCTCTGAAAAGCCTTACAGATATTTATGTTTCTGTATCTTCTACTACCTTCTTCCCAACCCTAGACTATATGCACCTAAATGACAAGGGCCAAGTCTTACTCACCCTATCTTGTTCCTAAAGATACCTCCCAGCACCTGGAACACTTTAGAAAGTATGGGCTTTCAAGTTCAGTAGCATTGGCACATTTTCTTCAACCATTTTAGAAGAGGCAACAAGAATCAGAGGAAAGAATGAAGATTTTAGAGTAAAAAAAAGTGGTGTTTCCCTCCTAGTCCTTCTATTTACTCTCCATGTGGCCTTGTTCAAATTATTTCAAATATTCAAAGCTCCATGACAAATCCAAATTCAATCTGTAAATGCGGCAATATCATTACTAACCTTACAGGACTGTAGGAGGTAGAAAATCTGATGTAAAAATAAACCTCAATAAATAGTAGCAGATGCTATGATTATGTTTATGATTATTGTTTGTCTCTATGAAATGTATTTATCTGTACTATGGAAAATGACATAAAAATAGATCGGATCTAAATTTGTGAGAGAGATTTTTTTTTTTCTCGTCCAAGGTAATGGGAGGAAGTCATAGGGAAAGATGTGTAGGCTTGTAGATGGGAGGTAAATAAGGGGGCCTTAACTTTGCCAGAATGTCTGATTTATAAACACACACACACACACACAGAGGGTGGTAGCAATTATGAAAAAAAAATGTTAATCCTAATTTCTGGGGCATATTTCTGTGACATGTATCACATTGTTTAAAAAACCTGTCCATACTCTTTAAAGTACAAATGCTATGTATGCTAGGAAAACACTTCCATTCACACCACAGGGCTTAAGGTATTTTCTTTTGATACTAAACTAAATCTTTTTCCCCTAATACAATGCATATCTCTGGTAAGCCAATGGCCAACCAAGCAGAAGCCAGAGTATATGTCAGTGGTGCTTCTGACTCTGGGAAGGAATCCAGAGGAAGATGGAAAGAACAGGTCAGATCTCTAATCCAAAAGTTATTTCGCAGCTTGGAATGGGGCGCTCCCCATCGTCACAGCTCTTTCCTTTCTATAATAGACAGGAGCCGAACCACAGCTGATGCTTCATATAAGAAAGTCTTCAGGAACAGACTGTACAGGTGCATGAAGAGAAGCTTTGGATATGCCACCTAGTTTCATGTCTCTTCACCTTTTTCCTTCCTTACACTGAAAACTATTTAGAGAAAAAAAACATATTGCCTGTTTTTCCTGTTTATTATAAGTAAAAAAAAAAACAAAACAAAACAAAAAACCTCAAAACCCTACTAAATACTTAAGTATGTTTTGAACACTTTATGTGGAAGTTGAGATAAAATATTGAATAGTAAGTGACTACTGTGTGGGAAAAACTTCCAAGAGCTGTACAGCCACCAAAAGCCAAACACAATAACAGCAACAAAAGCACATTGTGGTGACCTCTATAAAAGTGGGGATGTTATTAAAACCATTTAACTACCTATAGAGAAGAGGAACAGACCTCTCAGGATGTACTCACTGACCAGTGAGAATTGGGTACCTGCCCTAAAAAGTTAACATTTACTGTTCTGAGGCAAGAATGATCATTCTTGTAACAAGAAGTGCCTGGATTTTAGAAGGTATTTTTGACAGATAGTGTAATTGGAAGTATTCTAATTCTTTTGTTTTCTTTTTCACTTTTTTTTCTCCCAGAGGGTAAAAGAAGTGTTATTTTCTACATCATGACAATTAAAATGCTTTTTAGCACTGAGAAAGAGCCCCCTGCCAAAAATCAGAGTGAGTGGCAGAGGTCATCTATACTGTGTTACAGAAACACGGAATACAAGCAAGCGCTGTAGAGTCATACCTATGCTGGATAATCAAGGAAGCTTGGTTTTGGAGGTGACGTTTGAGTTCATTTTGAAAGATGGGTAATCATAAAGAGATGGGTGAGAGTAAGGTCAAGGCATTGTGTTGAAAAGAATAGTGTAGCAATGCGCAGAAGTGTGATAGTTCATGATTGTCTGTTCATTTTACAGTCATCGAGTGACTGCTGTATTGAGATTTGTTGATGAACAACATAAAGAATCCTGCTTAGTGAAATTGCATTCTAGCAGGGAATGTTGAGTAGTCAGAATTGGTTGGGTGCCATGAGACTTAAAGAGTAAGCCAGTGGCAGACTGTAGATGGGCTTTATTTTTTTAGTAATGACCAGCAGTTGAATGACTCTCCCTCCACTAAAGGGTCTGGGTGTATTGGATATAATCTGGGGGGTGACAGATTCTGGAACTGTCTAGCACAAGACAGTAGCCATCTGCTTTCTGGGTGTGTGTTTATGTTCCACCCAAGGTGAGTGGCCCGCTGAATGATTACTTGCTAACTTGGAGATAGTAGTGCCATGGAAAAGAGCCCTGTAGTAGATGAATGACTTGGTGTGACCCCTCATTCTACCCCTACCTCACTTTGTGAACTTGGGCATGCACATGACCTCTCGGAGCCTCAGCCTTCTTATTTGAAACTACAGCTGATAATATTTGCTTTGCCTATTACACAAGACTGTACAAGTCAAAAGAGATAGCTTATATGGAATTTCTAAGAGAACTCTGAGTTCGTATTTGTGAAGAACAGAACAAATTTAAAACTTATTTATGCAATCAAAGTCATAAGGTTTTTTACTAGATTTTCTCTAGGTTTTTCTTGATTTTATAAAAGTGTGTGTATATGTATATATATACATAATTTGTATACATTTATGTGTGTATATATATATATGTATGTATGATTATATATATAATTTCCTGAGAGACTATACAAGGGTATCTCTGCTGGGAAAGGCATGTGCTGGAGGTATATTGTTGTGGAAAATACCTATAGCTGTTGCACAAACCTTCTCTTTTACCCCAGCAATTCCTGTAAGTAACTCCCACAGCTTTCCCCTACATGGTATTAATTCTTGTGGCCTCTTAATTGTAGCTATGTAATGTCAGTATGCAGTCCCGTTGTCTTCTTCAAGTGGTGGGCTGCCTCATGTAGAACTACACGCTTCTAGAATACTCATGCTAGAAGAAAACTCAGAGCTCTCTTTCTCTCTTTGGGATAGAAAAGACCAAGACCTACTTGTCTAGTCCAAAGATTCACATGTGCTCATAGCAGAAGGATAACTAGAACTGAGCTCTGTACTCTAGAACCCGTGTAGTTCTGCAACTCTCATTTCTAGCCCTGTCATCTCCTCATGATCCCAGCTTTGGATTCCTGATGCCTCTGAACACGAAGTGGAAAAGGAAAACTAACGTTTTCCTTCCAAAGTGTGGGAGGATCTTTCTCACAGAAAGGCCTTCTGCAAAGCTTTGAAACTCAGACTAGTGGCTTTAATCTGATAAGTTCCCAGAACTCATCTGTGACAGACATGTGGAAGTCTTTTCATTAATAAGTAAACAAACAAATAAATAAAATTGACACCTAGAGACCATTAACTATACTTTCTGCTTTAAAAAAAAATGCTTGTCAGGTATGAACACCTCTAGTTCTCACAAAAACAGTTACAAGGTGCCACACTTCCCCCATTTTACACATGAGGTCTACTAGGCAAGAGAAGTTAAGTAGATTTTCCAAAGTCACCAGCTGGTGGTGGGAACTTAGAGGTCTGACTGCAGAGCTAAGCTCTCCTTCATTTCCTCCAGACACCTTTCAATGCTGACACTGATTTGCCTGTAGTGTGGGAGCGGTGATACAGCTGGTTAAGCTCAGGAATTCTCTGGCTTCAGGAGATTGTAGGCAGCACCCAAAAGTGCTCAAAGCCAGGTTCTGCAGAGAAAGAGAATCAAAAAGAACAAGAAAAAGGGCAAAGAAAAGAGACTTCTCAGCGAAGGTTGTGTTGTGTTGCACTACAAGTGGGAAGGAAGGTTGGGACCAACAGTTCTTCCTTGTTATTGGCTAGTTGGATGCAGCTTTGCTGTGAGAGCTGGATAGTCCTGTTTCATGCCTGGACCTCAGTTCCCCATGCCAGAACCCAAGAAAGTTAGACGAGACGATGCCCAAGCTCCTCTAAGAATCGCAGTGCTGTGCCTTTCTCAGTCCTGAGTTTTCCACAGGGCTTTGCAAGAGACCAGAAAGTATCAAGGGAAACTGAGCAACGCTTTTGATGGGAAGCACCAAAGCCCGTGTGCCCCCTCTGTGGAGACCTTTGATGAGTTCAGCATGTTGTGTCTGATTCTCTTAACAAAGTTTACCACCTGTGACCCCCTCCGCACGGATGCACACAACCCATTCAACATGAGGAGAGCCTGGTGTTACACAAGAGTACCTTGGATATAATTGGGATGGAGTTCATAAGAAAACAGTCTTTCAGCCAAGAGACAGGAGAGCTCTTTTCCTCAGGAAAGGAAAGAATGTGTTACAACCACGAGAGAGAGAGGCAGACATTCACCACTCCTGCCACCCTCACCGAGGGAGGTCAAAGTGTTACAGAGGCTGTGATGATGAGCAAAGACTGTGGTATTGTACCCCAGGACAAAAAGTAATGAGGCTGAGGAGATGAAAGACGGAGGGGAGAGGCAGCCAAGCTACGTTCTCATGAATAGGATATTATATGAGGAGAGAAGAAGGGCAGTCTATAGGAAGACAGAACTCCCATTGATTGCTGAATCCTGATTGAGCACTAGCCAGCCGTGGGACAACATGATGCCTTCTGCCGAGCCCTGGTGAGACTACACTTAGATAGGACTTCCTGGCCTGCGTGTGACTCTTGAAGTTATCCCAGGTCTGATGGTGGCGGTCAGTAAGAATGAGGTAGCAGGCAACTGCCTCCAAGCAATGGCTTGAAACTCCTGGCAAGGTGCAAATAGCCCTGGACCCCAAACACCGTAGAGGGAATCACCACTCTCCCGGGAACATCGTGTGTGTGTGGAGAATGAAATACCACGTAGGTGTCTTTGGTAGAGAAGAGAGGGAGACAGGCAAAGAAATGGGAATGTTCTATGAGTAAATCACTTAGGGTGAAAGCAAAAGGCAATAGGAAGGGACATTGAAATGCACCTGTTACAAAAGTTAGTAACAGAAAAAATACACACACACACTTCCCAGTGGCCTAAGAATCACTTTGAACAGCAGATGTTAGAAATGTATTTCCTAGGGCTTCTTCTGCCTGGGTGATTCTCATAAAATTGAATTTCCTAGCATATTCTTTTAAAAGAATATTGGATATTTACTAATACCAGGATTCATTCTAATATACCAAACACGCTGGTACCTTGATGCCACTCTAATTTCCAAAATCCTTGAGAACAGACGTTCTGAACGCATCCGAAATGCATTTGGCAGGAGGCCCTGTGAAATGACACAGCAGAATTTCTATTTTTTTCACAGCCCGGAATCTGACAATGGGTTGATCGTTGTATTCTTTCTCCTTTCAGTCTCCCTTAAAATCTAGGCTTTTCTGAATCTGGGTATTGTGAGTGCTTTCAAGTGCTTTCTCTAACATTTAGGGAGGTATTGGTTAGTTGAAGAAAAATTAGAGACAGCTTGATGTGGACCTAGCTGAAAAACAGTAGGGCTGAATAATCAACTTATAAAAGGTAGGACCTAGAGTTTAGAAGTATAAAACCATTATCATGAATCATTATAATTTCTTTTGCAGACAAAATTGTGGTATTCCTCATATTATAGAACAAATGTCAGATGAGTTAGAGTGCCATAAAATTCTTAATATACTATCTTGCTGTGCCTTATGCAAAGCTTTCTTTGCTAGAAATCTCTTCCTGCCTCTTGGCCCTCAGCATGTAACTTTTACTCGAATTACAAAATACTCTACCTCCAAGGTCCTAGGCCTAGAATTCTGATCAGAATTGCCAAGGAGAAATCTACCAGTCAGTACTTGCCACCCACTTGGCACAAGGATTCAGAATTAGTGTGTGGAATTACAAATCTCATAAATTTCAAGAGCACACCCAATATTGACTCTAAAAACTATACTTTAAACTAATGAACCATTCTTATCTAATATATATATATATATTTGAACTTTAAGGTTGTAATTTGTCTTAAAGCTATAACCTCGTATCTCCTTTGGCAGAGTTGTTTTTATGACATCCTTCAGCTCTCTTTTAGAGGACACACTGAAATACTTATGTGGTAGGAGTTCAGCATCTCTCACATGACAGATTCTGAAACTGAGATACAGGGAGTTAAGCATCTGGCCCCAAAATCCAGACTTCAGTGATACGTTCTTTCCATTCTGTCTTTTAGTATTTCCATGAAAATCTACATGTCCACATTACCATTTTTGAAATAAGCCCAAAGCACCAGGAGAAAAGACAAAGTTAGTCAAGTTCAGAAAAAATGATAATGGACTCTAAGGGTTTTATAGGTACAAAGAGAATGGGAAATCTAGACTCAAGGTTAGAGGTATCCTTCGTTCTAGTTTATCTAGTAAGAGAACTATAGGATATGAAAGAGAAAGAATCACTGAAAGGAGAATGTCAGCCTGTGGGTGCCCTGATTCATGATTAAGGGTGTTTTTCCTGAGTCAAGAAGGCTCCATTGTGCACCTATCACTCATGTACAGTTGTTTATTCCCACTTTTATTTTGTTATCAAAAAGACTGCCTGTATACCAACTAGGATCCCTGGGTTACCTTCTTAGATAATCCAGACAATGAACCCAAAAGCAGAGAGATGGTCCCTGGGACTCAGAAGTCCTATGCAACTGGGTGTTATTCTATATGTTGGCAAATTGAACACCAATAATTAATAATAAAACAAAATTCTGTAAATTCAGAAAAAAGAGAAGTCCTATGCAATTTTTAGATAAATCAAGAATGTTTTAAAAAAAAGAATGTTTAGCTGACATTAAGCCTTCAGTGTTCTATAACTATTAATATCAAGGAAGCTATTTAATATCATAGCAGGAAAAAATGTCATTGCTCACTATCGTCTAATTCTTTTAAAGCATTTTACTAATTTTATGAATGAAATATAGAAAAATAAAGACAGTGAAAAACATCATCAGAAATTTTCGTAAGAGTTTTAGTATAGTAAACCTAAAATTTTGTTCTTTGTTTTCGTGATTTTAGTAGTACATATACACAAAATGGGAAATATCCTCTGAGTGCAATTAATTACTCATGAACTATCATGCAACCTGGGACATAGCTGTTTTGTAAGTACTGATTTCAAATACGGCTCTGATATGTTCTAGCTTATTATTATTGCTTCTGATTATTTATCTTGTATTTGCGTCATCAAAATGCAATACCTGAAAAACTTTTGGATCATTTGATGACTCATGACTTTGAGGCAGAGAGGATGACCATGTTGCTTGCTCTAGAATTGCAAATTTTTTTTTATTTTTACATTTATAAACACTAGCTGGAATGACCAATTCGATGAGTTTCTATTTCTACATCTTCTATATTTTTTTCCAAATTACCTCTGATACACACCTACCTTAAGCATCTGTCCACTGGCGAAGCATCTGGGGTAAATTTGGGCACACAGGAATTGTTAAAGAATATTATCTCATGTCGTTTTAGAAAGATGGGATGGTCAAGTTCTTGTCCCCAAAATTTACATGACAAAACGTTCCTAGCTGAATAGTTAGCGATATGAGCACCATATATCCTTTGTATCCCTAGAACTGTATTTCTCAACCATTGAGCCTTTTGCTTGAAAAATTTCATCTAGGAGATCACATGAAAACTCAATCTGAGACTGAACACAGACTATCTGTTTCACCGTCTTCACAGGGTCCAAAATGGCACGGTCTCTTTATATTTAGCTTCTGAATTAACAATTTTGAAACATCTTCCTCTGTCAATTTTAATCTCTTTGCCATTATGAAGAGAAAATGAAAAATTAGGAATTCTTATGAAAAACTAAAAGTGGATTACAAAGATGAAGATTACAAAGACTCCTATACCTCCTTAAAAGAAGATGTGTTACTCTTGGGCAACACAGAAGACAACTAGATAATTGTGCAACAGTAGATTCATCTCACCACTGTTCCAGTTTTCTTACCATCATTGATCTAGGCCAGTTGTCCAATAGGGCTGTAGTGAAAGTCATTTGTATAATTTTACATTGCCTAGTGGGCACATAAGATATAAAAGGAAACAGATAAAATGAATTCTAATATGTTTTACTTAATCCATGGGGTTACATTTTAACAATGGAATCAACATAAAAATTATCAGTGGACTATTTTATATTCTTTATTTTTATTCTAAGTCTTTGAAATCTAATGTGTATTTTGCACTTAAAGCACACCTCAATTTTATATAGCCACATTTCAAGTGATCAGAGTCACATGTAGCAAGTGGATACCATGTATTAGCACAATTTTGAACAGTTCCATCATTCTTCCCTTTTTAAAAATTTTAGTCTTTTGTTTCTTGGTTCATTGGAATTGAGAAGTAATAATAGAGTAATTCCTACAATGGTAGAGAAAATGTCTCAAGATATGAAAAAGCAAAATCACTAGATTTTCATATTGCATTTTAGATTTATAAAGAGTCTCACAGGCCCTATGATAATTGCAAGACATAAGTTTCATTTTTTAAAAGTAGTTTTGGATTGTTAAAACAATAAGAGAACAAATGTAAAAAAGAAAAGGGCCAAAGACTTAAAACAGACATCTCACTGAAAGAGATATACTTATGAAAAAAGCATAGGAAAAAATGCTCCACATACATCCTCAGGAAAATGCATATTAAAACAATGAGATACCACTGCATATCTATTGGAATGGTCAAAATCCAGAACACCAACACACCCAAAGGCTGGCAAGGATATGAAGCAACAGGAACTCTCATTCATTGCCGATGGGAAGTCAAAAAGGTCCAACCACTTTAGAAGACAGTTTGGCAGTTTCTTACAAAGCTAAGCAAATTCTTACCATGCAATCCACCAATCTCACTCTTTGGAATTACCCAAAAGAGTTGAGAATTTATTTTGCACTATTAGCAGACAGTTAATTATTCAGCAAGTAGAATTTTGCTAAATGTAAATTTTGGGGACAAGAACTTGACCATCCTGTTTTTCTAAAATGACACAAGACTGTATTCTTTAATCATTCCCAAGCACCAAAATTTACCCCAGATGTTTCACGAGTAGACAGATGCTGAAGGTAGGTGTGTATCAGAGGTAATTGGGAAAAAATGGATGATGTAGAGACTTTATAGAGACTTTATTTATAATTGTCAAAACTTGGGAGCAACCAGGGTGTCTTTCAGTAAGTAAAAGGATAAAGAAACTGGTATATTCACACAATGGAGTATTTATCAGCACTAAAAAGAAATGAACTCTTAAGCCATAAAAAAGCATAGAGGAAGCTTTAATGCATGTGAAGAAGTGAAAGAAGTTCATCTGAAAAGACTCCATGCTGTATGGTTCTACCTATCGAATACTCTGGAAGAGACAAAACCATGGAGATAGTAAGAGGATTGCCAGAGTTTTGGGGTAGGAGGGATGCATAGGCGGAGTATAGGGCAATTTCAGGGCAGTGAAACCGCTCTGTGTGATACTATAAGGGTGGGTACATGTCACTGTATGTTTGTCCAAACCCATAGAGTGTTCAGCACCAAGAATGAACCCTAATGTCACCCATGGACTTTGGGCGATAATGATGTGTCAATGCAGATTCCTCAACTGTACCGCTCTGGTGGGGGATGCTGATAATGAGGGTGACTGTGCATGTGTGGAGTCAGAGGCCACATGGGATATCTCTCTGTACTATCCTATTTTGCTATGAAACAAAAACTACACTAAAAAGTCTTAAAATGTTTTTTTAAAGTTTTTTCTTTGTGCTTCAGAAGACTCCAAGAGACAGTAAAAGCCAAGAAGTGGCAATCTATATAAATGGCTAGAACTGCTCAAAAAATAAACTGCAATTGAGTTCAAAGTGCCTTAATAGTACAACAAGAATTAATCATTTTCTTTGCATTTTATTTTTCTTTCCCTAGAAACATGGCATCCATCATTTCATTTTGGGGGATCTATCACCTAGATTTTAAGGAATAAGTATTTTGAAGCCTTTGGTACCCCTAATTTAAGCTGAACCTGCTTTGCCTATAGGAATGTATACATTCATAATATGATTCTACATCTAAACAGGAAAACAAATGGATATTTTTAAGGTGTTGTATATTATATACAATGCTATTCTGTAATATTATTTAATAAATCTAAGGTATTAAACTGTTTTCCTGCCATCTAATGTTATAGCCCATAAAAGAACAACTTTCTCATTTCTTTAGTAAAAATTATTAAACCATTTTGATAGTAGATATTTTATTGGCTGAATGAATGTATATGATTGAAAGGTGATATTAACACTGAGTTTAAAGGGGAACGTGCCCTGAGCCTACCATCTGTAGTGTTGTTTTCACATACAACCAGGTAATCTGCACACCTCCCCACACTGCTGAGGTCATTGCCATGTGAAGGTCACTAAATAGTACATGATAGGAATATCTGTAGTCTAGTCCCTGAGCAAACTGATTCTGATTCCAATGAAATAAAGTATCACATCTGGGAGTATCTCATGTATCAAATGAGGATAGCTTGCTTCCTAGTCTTTCCTGCCTCATAGACTGGCATTTTCAAAATAAGAAAATAATGATTATTTGGTCTGAGGTGAGAAACATCAACATTTGAACCTCTGTAATGTTTCTTTCACTGCCTTTTCCTCTTTCTCAATGATAAAAACAAAACCAACGGACAGATGGACTGACAGATGCAGATACACACCCACACCCCCCCACACACACCATCAACACCATTTTCTCAATGCATTTTTATTTATTTTTAAATTTTATTGCATGTCCTGGCAAACATAAATGGCTTATAATTTGCCTCTGGCTCACCAAAAGGCCATTACACAAAATACCAAAAGACAAGCAACAGAAGCTTAAAAAAAAGTATCACATCTATAAGAAAGAAATTTTCAAAACATTAATAAAGCATATAAAACATTTGACATTTGACTTTTGTACAATTATAAAAATAATAAAAAAACACAACCTTTGACATTCAACATCCCACATATTGTATTTTAGGAGAATATCAAGAAAACAAAAGGCAAATGGATTTAATGAAGAAAGTTCTATTCTCCCTGTTTCCAATCACCTCAAACCAAAAACCCATCCACTTGTCAGCAGAGTGCACTGAGCTGAGGCCCTCTGCCTGTAGAATTCTACTAAGCTCACTCTCCTCCTGTCTACTCTTCTTTTCCTAGCTACTCCTATACTCAAAGAGCAGAAGTTGCCACCAGGACATGAGGCCAGTAGTTGTGCTTAGCTTTGGCTAGTGCCAAACACATAAGATACAGTACAGGAACTTCTGAGTCCCTAGTGCTACTTGAACAGTGCTGAAATATCTCAGAAGAAGTCCTAGGTTTGTTCAAACCCTCAAGACAGCAGGGGAAGCCATCTGACCCCCCACGTATTGCCAAGGCACAGTTTTCATTCCCCCTCTTAGTAGGTTTTCAAAGTTGCATATTTTTTCTACAAATTAACAGTGCCCCTTACCATTTAAGCACAATAAAACTTTGAAATCAAGGACTTACTCTCTTTAACATACAAAATAAAAATAATAATAAAAAACAACTTTCCTTCCCCCTATCTTACAGTTTAGTTTATAGCCTTTTTTTTATTTGACATCATAGTCTTACCAAATGTTGTTTCCCTGAAAATATAAAAACAATAATAATAATAAAAAAAAGTTTCAGCTGTGGTTCTGGAAAACCCACTATCCCAAGAAGAAAATAAAAACTGAAACACAAAGTATGCAATTTCACACACAAAATATATATACACTTTTCAGATGAAACTCATACATTATCCTTTTGAGCAATGTTAGCCCCTTTGCACTTTAAAACAAAAGTGGAAGCTTATGTGCAATCATAGCCCTTTATCAGAATGCACAGAGGGATTTTAGATTTCATTGGTATATGTACAAAATATTTGTTTTAGAGTTTGGGGGGGAAAAAGCATCTTTCTGAAAGATCTATAGGAATATTGTCACACATTTTCCCAAAGTCTGAAGATAACTCTCCATTTATGTGGTTCAAGCATCACCTCCATTGGAAGGCTTATTCCCTGATCTGTGGGGACATTTTTATGTCTATGACAGTCCAGAAGAGAGATGGACGGGAAACTCAATTCTCACAGTTATTTTCCAACAAAGTCAAACTCTTATTGATCAAAAATGAAAAATGATAGAGTGATCCAACTGATGCCACAGGAAAACTGGTCTAATAATGTTAGAATTTCACTACTCTTGTTTTAAACCTTGAAGAGAGAAAGAGAAGCAAGCCTCTACTTGCAGAATGTTATATAATAGGAGGGTTTTCAAAAGAAGCATTTATCAAATAATATTAGCTGTGCTTCAAAAGAAAGGTATTTTAATAACCCCAAAGTGAACTACCATCACTAGTAGCAATATCAGTAAAATAAAAAAACGCCAACATAGAGAACCATATACATATGTATACAGTCTCACCCATAAAATACGCAATGTAAAAACTACTTGATCAACCCAAAAGTTTGATGTGGCTATTGTGTAGCATCAAACGAACGGAAGGGACATTTTTATGAGTCATGTGTGCCATCAAGCTGTAGATACCTATTACATACATGACACCCCGTGAAAGAAAGGGTATAGATAAGCCATCCAAACAAGTACATTAAAAAAAAAAAGTTGATAAGTGCAACTCCATTTCCTTTCCTTTAAATTACATTTAAACAATACTCAATGCCCCCACCCAAAAATATATACTGTATATTTATATATTTATATATATAGTCTTAGACTATAAGGGTGAAAATGCTTTATAAAAGTCAATGAGGAATCTTTGCAGCTTAAGGAGACACCCACTGCTCTTTTGCTCACTTCCACCTACACATGACAACTTCAGTCCTGCAAGCAATAGATTTGAAGGCTTAAAGCCAGAACCAGAATCAGATGCCAGGCTGGACATTAGATCAAAGAGAGCCTCTTACTTCTTCCTCCCTTAAGGAGGCAGACTGAGAAGAGGAAGAAGAGGAGCTAGGGAAAATGCTTCGAAGGTCAAGTACTAGCGCCCTGGAGGGAGGCAGACAGATGGGGAGAGGATGGGAAGAGTTCACACCCTGGTGCTCACTCCCCCTCTTCCTTGATGCGCTGTTGCTTGTTGCGACGAGCATCCATGTCAAAGTTGAAGTCGTTCCACTCATCACGGGGTGGGAAGGAGATGGTCTGGCGCAGAGTGAAGCGCACGGCGTCTATAACGCGCTCGCCCCGGGTCTCGCTGGAGCCCACGCTGACTGTAGAGGCGCCACTCGGGGTCCGCAGGAGGTGGGGAGGGGAGGAGAAGTCGTGGAGCTGCCTGTGGTCCAGGATGCCCTTCCAGATGGCGTGGCGAAATTGCTCAGGGATTTTTAGGCTTGCCAAATCCTGTGCGATAGGGAAGGGAATCGGGGAGGATTAGGACAAAGGGACAAGCGGACATTGAGTCCACATCATTTTGTCATTCCCAGTGTCAGATCGAGTTGACCTGGATTTATTGATTCTACTTTGGAAAATGTAACTGGTTCTCAATAGCCTTTGGCATTATATATAACTAAGCAAAAGGTACGGCCTTCAGGTGCCATCTCTGTCTGTGGAAAACACTCCACTTATTCTCCCCTGGTCTCAGGTTCTTTGCTGGTAAATCAGGGTTAGTAGTTAGATCAGAGGTCAAAAATCCTAAAACGAAAACATAAAATAAGAGTACCTTCTGACTCTTAAATCTACCTGGCTCTGGGGCAACCCTGGTGGCTTAGTGGCGTCTTCAGCTTAGGGCATGATCCTGGAGACCTGGGATCGAGTTCCACGTCCGGCTCCCTGCATGGAGCCTGCTTCTCCCTCTGCCTGTGTCTCTGCCTCTCTCTCTCTCTTTCTCTCTCTCACATGAATAAATAAATAAAATGTTTAAAAAAAATCTACCTGGCTCTAATCACTAGAAGAGATGTTAACAGATCATTGCCACCACTCAAATGAGTAGATGAGGATGAAAGATTTCTAACAGGGAGCAGCTCGGGTGGCTCAGTGGTTTAGCGCCGCATTCAGCCCAGGGCGTGATCCTAGAGACCCGGGATCAAGTCCCACATTGGGGTCCCTGCATGCAGCCTGCTTCTCCCTCTGCCTGTGTCTCTGCCTCTCTCCCCCGCCGCCCCCCATGTCTCTCATGAATAAATAAAATCTTTAAAAAAATAGATCTCTAACAGGTAATGAACACTTTCTAAATGCCAGGCACCTAATTATTTGACATTCATGATCTCATTTAACGCTCAGATTAGTGGCAGATACCCTTGCACCTGTTTTATAGATCGAAAAGCTGAAGGTCAGAGCGGTTGACCAAGTCTAAAGTTACACGATTAAAGTAAATGATTTGGGGATTCAGGACAGCCTCTGAGCCTACCACTGCCCTAACGGCCAGAAGGCCGCTTGGTGTTTGGATCAATCAGGGCATCCAAATGCAGGTATGTGGCCACATTCTAGGAATGGGAGTAGAAGGCATTACAAATATGCTTGATCTTAACTAACTTGGTGACATTGGTCACATTTATCTGCCTTCTCTCTTCATGAACTTGCTTGGGCAATGGCTCACGTCTTTTATGAAGCAGCATGGTAGGCAGAAAGAACACTGTGCTTGCAGGAAGAAAACCTTGACAGAGGTCCTAATTCTATCACTGACTGGCTCAGACTTTCTTCCTGTCATTTTTCCCTTCTGGCTTCAGTTTCTTCCTTGGTAAACGGGAATTTCTTCTGTGGTCAACACATATTATGGGCTTGGATGTAAATACGGATGTGAAAGTATTTTGCATATTATAAAGCACATGATCAAAAGCTTAACCACTTGCATTACTATATTAAATTGTTATTAACCCATCCCAGCATCCTAGAGGGGATACTCATGAAAACTCCCCAATTTAACCACATTCTTTTTTTTCCAGGAAGGGATGCCAAATAACTCAGACAGGTGCTGAGAGACAAGCTGGAAAAGAGGTTTCTATTTCCAGTAATGAGAGGGAAGAAGCTGAGGCAAGGATGCAGAAATAAGACAGCCTCCCGGTTATTTCCCAGTTTGGATGTCCGTAGTTTGGGTCCTCCGATTTCCATGCTAGCGAAAGAATACACTATAAAGAAGGCAACCCCCACATAGATAAGGAAGCATAACTATGCTTCTGAAACTCTCAATAAGTCCAGAACTCTGTAAACTGCCCTTCATCTAGCTGCATGATTCTCTGGATAGATCTGAACTTATAACTGACAGGTGAGGAAGCTGTGGCCCAGACCCTGGCACAAGACCTAGCCAACACCAGCAGAGGGGGACTTATGGAGGACATCTCCAGATCCTAATAGCCAAGGGAGCATCCTGACATACCCTCAGTGGGGACAGTCAGCAAATGGAAGGCATAATTCTAAAAATATAGGGAAGGGATAAATTCCCTGTTCTATCACATAGGACTGTCAAGCACAGGGCAACTCTGCTCTATTCAATGGATGGAAATTATTGTAAACTGAAACCTCCTGAAACTTACTCTTAAGGTTTTCTCTATAGTTTTCACTTATAATTTATTCCATCAGGAGCAGCAGCCAGGGTGATTTTGGGGCGGGGGGAGGAGGGCATAGGGGCAGTATGGCATATACTTGTCATCATGGGGCTGGGGCATTCTCATGCTGCAGGGGCATCTCTAGCATCGGTGCTCAAGGAGGGGAAAGAAGAGATCCCAACTAGAGAAGCAGCAGCAGAGGCAGACAGTATCTTCTTCCACCAGTCCAAAGGGCCCTCTGGAAGCTGGAAAAGAGGATAGTAAACCCCAAAGAGAGCAGCATGAAGAGCAGCCTGGAAGGAAAATCAGATTGCTATAAACCAGAACAATACAAGCTCCCATGTGAGCAGTTCAAGAAGCGGTGAAGGAAGGAAGAAAAAGTCCCCTTCTCTCCAGCTTGCTCCAAAAGACCAAGAACATCAAAGCCAGAGGGAGTGATACTGAGCCCAATTTGATAAACTGAGGCTCAGTCAGGCAAAATGATAACCCCAAGGTCTCATTATTACTAAAAAGCATGGATGGGACTTGAACCATGACCAATGATATTGCTCAATGGTCAGGGATGACTTGGCCCTCTTCTGATAGAATTGAAAATAAATGAACACATGGTTCTGAGAGGAACAGCTGAATCCTCCTTAAGGTCTGACTTTAAAGAAAGGTAGAAGAAGCCAGTTAATAAAGTTAAAGACCAGAAGCTTCCACTTCAGGGCTCTATTCCTGGTTCTGTCCTCAACTCATCATGTGAATAATTCTGCTGTGGTCTCTCCATGTTTTAAAGTGAGAATACTATCACTTGCTTCCTTCTAGTCTCACACAGATTAATGAGAACCATCTAAAAAGTTCTCTGAGTTCTTTAGAGGTTATAAATTTCATGGAGGCGGGAACTGGATTTCCTCTTTCCCACTCTGAATAGAGCATTCATGCAACAGACAAGTGTTGGCTGACCTGCCGAGCAGAGGGACTGGTTGCTATGCTCCTCATGTATGTAGGTTGAGGCCTGGGAATCTTTCTAATCTGGTTTGGTTCCACCAAAATTGAAGATTGAGGGTATGATTAAAAACAAATGTTAAAACCAGGGGGAACTGAACTACTGGGTGGATGTCACCAGAGGGAGAAAAGGAAGAAATAAAACTCAAGAGAAAAGTCTAACAATTACTTACATCCATGGAGTAATGCTCAATCTGATAGATGGTGGTCAGCCCCTGGGTCGTGAAATAGTCCAGACATGATGAACAGCCCAACCTCGCTAAGAAACTGCAGAGGGAGGAGGGAAGAGGAAGGAGGAAACAGAAAAAGAAAGTTCACCCCAACTGCATTGGCGAGATAAAGGAAAAACCCAACATTTTGCCCTGGGATGCCCTACAGGAGAGACTAGGGGCAGATGAGATAAATCATATGTGGGCCTTGGATTGGAGGTTTGGGGATGGTTAGTGGCTTGAACTTGAGGTCTATAGAAATCAAAATCAACTACAAGGATTTGTGCAGAGCAGCGATTTCCAAATAAATAGTGATTGGTGGAATTTTAGGGGTTTATATGGGTAAGTGCCTTAGGAGCCATTGCAGGGGGTGAAAGGAAGGAGTCCAGTGGTCAGGTTCCCAGCGCTCTTGCCTCCTGCCTCTTCACTTCCAAAAGAGCACCTGTACTTGAATTGCTTTGCATTGGGGGTTCCTGAGAATGGTCCACATGGCTAAGAAACACTGGAGGCCACTATGGTATGAAGTCGTTAGTGCTTTCTGATTTAGGTCCTACACAGAATCCAGACCCCTCCTTTTAGGTGCTGGCACCATCACAGAGCCCCAGGCTGGACGGCACAAGCCATGCGCTTTGCCATCTCGCTGACTGATGCTGCCGTGTACGGCTGCATCAGTCACACGGAGATCAACACACGTTCCAGCAGCCCAATGAAAGGATCATTCTGCACACGAAGCAGGGGCAGGCGATGCACACTAGGCGTGAGATGTGGCACCCGCTCTTGCCTCTGTGGGAAAAGATCTCCCAGGCTTCCTGTATTTCTTTCTTCTGGCTGTGTGAACCCCCCTGCCTGGAGCGTGCCTACTTGG
Source organism: Vulpes lagopus (assembly GCF_018345385.1). Taxonomy (NCBI): domain Eukaryota; kingdom Metazoa; phylum Chordata; class Mammalia; order Carnivora; family Canidae; genus Vulpes; species Vulpes lagopus. The sequence continues at coordinate 20,155,760 of NC_054840.1, forward strand.
CCTATGGCAAAGCAGCAGCAGCCATCAGGTTCTTGAAAGTCCCCGTGGTTTTTGCAAACACTAGAACTTGTTTATGCACATCCCCTTCCCATGTAACGAGGCCACGGTGGCTGAGAGCTATGAGTCCTGGAGAACGGGAAAGGGAGCAAGATAGCAAGTTTACTGCCCTTCTGGGAACCCCAGCCCTGAGCACCAATTTGAAGGCCATACTGACCATGTAACACTCTGAGGGAGGAGGACGGGGTAAGTGAAGATGGGGGAAACAGGCATGAAAAGTGATATGCCTATCAACTCGCATTTTCACTTTTTTTCCCATGAGGATCACAGTGTTTTCCTCAAACACCGCTGACCGCTGCACAGATCAGAGGTAGCAGTGCTGAACTTCCGCCATGGGAAGGGCTGTTTTCTTTTCTCCCAACTGCATCATGAGCTCTGACAGTGTCCACCCTCCGCCACCCAGAGTTGCTTAGGCCAGGCCCCCAAGGGCACATGTCGTGGACTCACCTGACAAGGCTGCAATCTGTGGGGTACGGAGGTGGGGGAGTGCAGTGGGAGGTGGATGGCATGGAGAGTGGGGGAGGGAGGGCCTGGGTGGGGCTGAGTCCATTCATGTCTCCAGCCATTGGCATGTGGGTGCCCATCATAGGAACTGAACAGAAGCAGGAGGAACAGAGAGGGTTACTGCCGTCATCAGCACCAGCTTCCCAGTGGTCCATCTTGCCTGGTTTAACGTTACCAAGGGCCTCATTCACCAGCCTTCCTGTTCAGCCTTCTCTCTCATTGCACCCCGTCACGCACCCTACCTCTCATCCAACAGAACAGTCACCAAACTCCAGACTAATTCCACACTTTGCAACCTTTGCATGTTCTCTTGGGACAATCTCCCCCTGCTTCTCTCCCTGCTTCTATTGCTCTAACTGCTCATTACTCCTGATGTTAACATATTCCTCTTTGCATTTGCCTTCATGGGCTATATCTCTGTCTCTCTCATTGGGCTAATTCCTCAAGCACGGAGATTAAACCTTGTACCCATCTCCGATCCCCACAAACTCTAGCACAGTGCCTGGCACAGATTATATGCTCGGTAAACTGAGGTGCAGTGAACACACGTGGAGATCTGTGAATGAGAGAGTGACATCTAGAATATTTGTCTTGGGACAGGAGGATTTTTTGCAATATTCAGGAACCATAGGCCTAATAAGGAGGGATGAAATGAAAGATTCCAGCTCTTTCTTATGGTCCACTTCTGAATTGTAGTCAGGGACACAGCAACACGGATTGGTTTTTTACTAAACTACGAACTGGAAACATTTACCTATCGAGAAGAAAAGCTTACTACTGATAATATTTACAAAACAAATTTTGTCTTTGGGTCAACAAAAGAGAAAAGGTACATATCTATAAAAAGGTTAATGCAATTTGCTTTTATTTTAGCAAATACTCATATGCCAAAGAGGAAAGGCCTCTGCCACTAACAGGCCAGCCTGTTGGGAGCATGGGATTATCGCATCTCATCAGTTTTCCCTCTGACTTTGCTGACGGATATCAAAGAAAAATTGTGAAGTGTCAATGAGGAGAAGCAGGCAAACTGTCAGTTACACAAATGTGAAGGAACAAAAGGACTCTAAGATGTCACAAGGAAGAAAATAAAGTAAAAACACACATGGTGCTTTTTCCTTTTACTATCAAAGCAGCAGACCTGTCAAGGGGTGAGGATTTGAGCCTTAGGATGCATTGATCACTAGTCTGAGAGCAGTCTGGCTCTCAAGTCTTTGTTGCCAGACCAGGCAACTGTACCGCATATACTCTATCTCATGTGAATCTGAACGTTTGCCATCAGACCATAGAGTCACAATCCTGCTTCCCTAACTTCTTAAAACAAAAACAAGACCCCTTAGTCTCTTCGAGACAATACTGAAATGCACGTTATAAGGCTTGATCAGAATAATCAAGGATTTCAAAGGACAAGACCGAGGCCTTGTTTTCTGAGGGCAGTGCTTGGGTTCTGCATCCCTGAGGGTTTTCGACATCCTCCTGCACTTTTACCTCCTTTTGTCTTTCTCTAGTTTGGGCAGCCACTCTGCTAGATTTTGTTCCAGCGGATAAGCTAATTCTATTTACAGCAAAGCTATACAGCAATCGTCATCCATCTGGAGGCCCGATTCTCATGTAGCCTCTTATACTTAGTTGATGCGAGGAATCTGCGCGTGAATAAGTGAAAGAGGGACGCCCTTCTCTAGGCCAGCTCCTAACTGACTGTGTGCGGGCGGAGCAGACAAGCTGAGAAGGCCAAGATCACAGGGACACAGAACTGTAAGATGTTCAACGTGCAGCGCGGTAATCTTGTGAAGGGAAACGGAGCAGGAGAGCACAGAGGGGACCTGCCCACTGCCCACCGTCGCACAGCTCATACCGCCACGGAGTCCAGACTGCCGTCTATGGCTCTGGACTCTGAGGCCTACCACACCATGCATCCTCCCACCTGCTGGGTGTACCCCCTTTTTGCTTTCTCAAAGGAGGGAGCTGGTGGGCCCCCGTCCAGGTTGACAGAAAGTGGACCGTGGCTGTCACACAGATCCTCTTCCCTCCTCTACCTCTACCTCTGTGCTTTGTCACGAATTGCACACTTCAAAAGTAACAGAATGTTCCTCGTGAGAAACTCATGCCCCTTGGCTGTGATCTGCTCTGTCCCACTGCGCCCCTCCTGGGCCCAGGAGCAAACCTGTCCCCCAACCCGGAGCAGGGTCTTCCCCGGCGCCAGCCCCCAGGACCCCCAAGGAGCAGCAAAAGGGAGGTGCTCTTACTGTTGGCTCCCATGCCGTCGGGGATGGTGGTGGGAGTGAGCGCGTTGCGCTGCTGCGGGTTGATCAGCTGGCTCACGGACGGCAGCTTGTTCATGCTGTTCATTTTGTTCAGAGGTGGGGAGCTGTTGCCGTACGTAGACTGAGACTGCATCGAGGTCCTAGGAACACAGACACGGGAAGGATGGTGAGCGTGTGACACTGATGAGGTGGGACTGGTCAGACTCCACAGGCCTCAGATGAAGCTGGGCCTTGAACTGTATACGCTTGCAAAAATACTCCTCAGAGCTCTATTTGTGTCTCCACCTGAGAACATATTTCTTTTTTCTTTTTAATGAGGAAGGGATTGCAAGGCTATCATCAAATCATATTTTTTTTTTCCTGCATGTATGGAGTACAAACTTGAATGTCTTCCTAAAGAATCTCTCTTTTTTTTGGGGGGGGGGGTGTAATTGCATCTTGTTTCTGCCTCTCTATTTTTTTTCCTCCATCCCTTTCTCCTCTCTTGCCCTGCAAGTCAAACAAGCTTGGAAATCAATAAGGGAAAAGAACTTGGTGAAGACCCACGGGCTCATGAAAGACATGCAGATGCCAATTTCAAACTGCAGCTGAGGCCCTTTCATTTGCAGCCTCCTGAGCCATTTGGAAGAGGCAGAAAATAAGGGCAAAGCCAATCACACGGGGAATTTTGGCCACACAGCCTGCTGTCACACGGAGGGCCCCATTGCAGAGACGTGCTTTCTCAGCTTAGATGTTCACAGGCCATGAGAGCACCTACGGGGAGGCCAACAGCCTCTCCACACAGGAGAAGCCTGGAGCCCAGACAACTATTCTACTGACTTTTGACAAGTCTCCTGGGAGACAAAGGGAAAAAAAGATTCCGTTCAGCATAACTTCAATTTGGAAATTTACTGGGATTGGTTGGTCATATGATGCATTATATTACATACAATATTCCCTACTCAACTTCTATCCCTCACTTTTCCTCTGATTGTAGAACTAGTAATTTCTACTATAATCATAGTAGGAGAGAGCATTATAAAATCAAAGTTTAAGACTCTCTCTAGCAGATATTAGAAACCATTGTTCCCTGGGTGGGCCACGAAACATCTTTGCATTTGTTTTCTCACAAGAAAGCCATATGAACTAGATACATATAGAGCTGGATGTTAGAGGTAGCAAAGCTGGTAGGAAACAGTCCCATCTGTGAGATGTTCATAGACTAGTGGGTACATGGGGATAACAATCCAACCTACCTTGTAGGGTATCGAGAGAACTGGAAAGGAGAAGATGAAGAACTTTATAGACAATATGGAATTTGTAGTGAATAATTGCTGTGACCACAGAATGAAGACTGGGCTTGAGCCTGTTTCTAACTCATAGTGAACAATCGTCCAATAAAATGCATTATTTTCTGTATCTTTCCTCTCTGCAGCCATATTTGTAGTAGTGGACAGAGGAAAAATAAAGTTCTCTGAGTTTTATTACAGATCTATAAAATACAAAATTTTGAGGGCTGTTTAAATGGACCCAGGTTTCAGACAAACATAATATAGTAATGTCTGAAAGAATAATAAAAGGTGGCTCTAGCATTTGAAGGCTACAGTGGGACTACACTTGGGCTTTGAAGCTGCCGCTCTGCATTCTCCATAATTACACAAAACAGGGAAGGCTCCATTCCTTATCACTGGAGAGCGGCAGCTAGAGGAATTCAAACAATATGCTGTGTACACATTTGCATAAATAAGTATGACAGTTGATGTACAATTAACAATTCAGCTGCATTTTACAATTACTGATTTTAAGGTAGGAGGGCATTGATTTTTCTCTTTAGACTTTTTTAAAGAACTCACAAAATTATAGGTCCATATCGTATAAACAGGTGTTTATATAGTAAGTCCTCCCAGCTCAAGACACTTCAGATTACTAAGTTCTCCTTTATCCATTTTCTGAGTGATTGCCACATCCCTATGGAGGAGAACATAGTGTGGCAGGGCACAGATGAACAGAAATTATTATGTCTGTTTTACATAGGTGTAAACATAAGGTCCTAAAAACAAATGTACATAAATCCATACTAGTAAATGATGAGTTGAAAGGTCTCTTGGCTCCTAGTCCAAGACTTTCTTTCTTTTATTCTATGGCAACTTCCCAGAAATAAGACAGTAGTGTGCAGTAAGTTACAGAATCGAGACATGGGACACCTGGGTGGTTCAGTGGTTGAGCGTCTGCTTTTGGCTCAGGGCATGATCCTGTATTCCTGGGATCAAGTCCCGCATCAGGCTCCTTGTATATGGAGCCTGCTTCTCCTCCCTCTCTGCCTGTGTCTCTGCCTCTCTTTCTGTGTCTTTCGTGAATAAATAAATAAATTTAAAAAAAATGGGTGAAGTGGTAAGAGGCCTGTAGATGACCAATGTTTAGTTGGGGCAAGGGCTATAGCAAAGGCAGTCTCCCCAACTATCATCGAATCTACTCCATCCCTGAGTGGAAGCCTTGCGTTAAGAGTCAGCACTTTGGATATACTGAGGAAAATTTGTAAATCCAAATGGTCTTAGAGAAGTATGGAAAAGCACAGGGTAAGGCAGCCAAGAGTTGCTTTGTCAGGTACTTCTTCTCTTTAGCCACAACAAAGTACCTAAGATGCCAGGGTATTCAGACACCAGAGACAGGTTGGTCTTCTATAACTTAAAGGGACCTCTTTGTCTCTCATTCCCCAAAATCAGTCAAATGCAAAGCAAGAGCTAATGGAAGCACTGCTTGAACCACTGATGTCCATCATTAGGAAAATAAAATTATGTTTGAAAGCTTTGCATTTTCCTGGACTCTTTATTATAATACATTCCTTCTTCCAAATCATTTTTAATAATTTTTTAAGATTTTATTTATTCATTCATGAGAGACATAGAGAGAGAGAAAGAGGCAGAGACACAGGCAGAGGGAGAAGCAGGCTCCATGCAGGGAGCCTGACATGGGACTCGATCCTGGGTCTCCAGGATCCCACCCTGGGCTGAAGGCAGCGCCAAACCGCTGAGCCACTGGGGCTGCCCTCCTTCTTCCAAATCCTAAACATCCCTTCTCTGTTTCGTTTTTGTGGGTCTTTATTTTTTACCATTTTATTAGGTCACTATTATGAGCAGCTTTAACTAGTTTAGGAAGTTAGCTCAAAAACCACAGATGAACAAAGAAGGAACATGAATTCTGGAGTCAACCAAAACATCCAGGTTTAGACGTTTAGGTTCTAACTTACACAAATTAATTGATCTGGCATAAAATAATTGACTTTGGATATTATGTAAAAAGTCTCTGGAGTCTCATTTCCTTAATCTGTAGATCAGATATTACACTTATTCTAGAAAGGGTGCTATGAAGACTAGCATGAAATAATATGGAAATGATACAGAAACAACTGAAGTGTCCACTGAAATGTGAATGGATAAACATGTGATCTATGTATAGGTAACTATCTATTTATCTATATAATAGAATATTACTCAGCCATAAAAAGAATGAGATCTTGCCATTTGTGACACAATGAATGGACCTAGAGGGTATTATGTAGGGTGAAATAGGTCAGATAGAAAAAAAAATATTGCTTGATTTTACCTATATGTGGAACCTAAAAGTAAAAGTAATGAACAAATGAAACAAAACAAAAATAAGTCCATAAATACAGAGAACCACCTGGTGGCTGCCAGAGGGGAGGAAGGTTGAAGGGATGAGCTAAGTAGGTGAAGGAGATTAAAAGTTACAAGCTTCCAGTTATAAAATAAATGTCTCAGGGATGTAAAGTACAGCATAGGGAATAGAGTCAATAATACAGTAATAACTCTGTATGGTGACAGATGGTGACCACACTTAACACGGTGAGCATTCTGTAGTGTATATAAATGTCAAATCACTGTGTTGTACACCTGGAATAATATAATATTGTATGTGAACTATACTTCAATTTAAAAAATAATGGATTTGTAAAAATAATTTAAAAATAAAAAATTAAAAGATATTTCATTCTTTACGGAAAAAAGGATTAAATTAGATTATGTACAAGCCCTGGACATTGTCATATAATTTATAGATGCTCAAGAAACAATGGTTCAGGGATCCCTGGGTGGCGCAGTGGTTTGGCGCTTGCCTTTGGCCCAGGGCGCGATCCTGGAGACCCGGGATCGAATCCCACATCAGGCTCCCGGTGCATGGAGCCTGCTTCTCCCTCTGCCTATGTCTCTGCCTCTCTCTCTCTCTCTGTGACTATCATAAATAAATAAAAATTTAAAAAAAAAAAAAAGAAACAATGGTTCATTGAACTCTTACCCTGCAGGACCAAATGTTTCATACTCTAGTGTTTGGTCAAGGGGATGAGAGGCATCAGTTAAACAATTAACAGGAGGAAGTGGCAAGGATTCTCACTTGAACAAATCCAGGATTTAGGTTGAGTGGATGAAAGTGGACAAGAGAGTGCAAACAAGTAAAAAATTCTGAATGCCTCTCCTTTAATGTGGAAGAGAGGGTTAAAGACACAGGGAGCATGGTCAGGCCAGTCTGTTTATTATTCAGCTTGCAATGTCTGAAATACAAAGAGTATTCTGATAAGCTCTATGTACCACAGAAAAAGGAGCGAAGCTGAATAAATCTGTGACCAATTTAAAGGCCTTGAAAAACCACTTTTTTTCCCCTCTTTACACATATAATGTTATAGTTCTTGAATGTACAATCCTAAAGATTACTGGGGAATTTGAAGAGAAGGAAAAAGTGTTCAAGGACAACAGGATCTGTAGCACTATGAGTTTTTTACCCACTATTCCCCAACACACACACACACCCCAAAACTGAAAACTGAAAAAAAGTGAGAATATAACTATCCTCAGAAAAACAACCAGGTGTCAGTTCAGACTGTTTTCTCTAGAGGAGTACTAGATTTTTCCAGGAATCCAACATAACAGAAATATAGAAAGGTATACTTCATGTATTTCTAGTTTTGAAGAGAAATCCTGAAAAAGTCAAGTCCCAATTCTTAATTCTAATGATTCAGTCTTCTGTGTAGATTGCTTAGAATAAAATTCAGTATCTCAGAGCTATAAGTGACATTTAGATCATCCAGGATTAAAAAATAGTTTTCCTGAATCCAAGCCTAGTGACTATTATGTGACAGACAGTCCAAATGCTTGAAAAGACACAAATTCAAAGTCATCTTCTCTGACTTGCTGGTGATACCTATAATTCAAGAAAAGGATTCTTCTTCTTTTATTTTATTTTTTCCTTAAGTCTCCCATTGCTAGTTAAAAAGTAACTCTTTAGTAGAACTGGTGATACCCCAGGGTAAATCTATTTCAGTAAACTATTTCTGGAGTGCAGAATCTGAGGAGGGAAAGTGATACTGTAGATAAAGCAAAACACCTATATGAGAAAGGTCAAAAAAAGGGAAGCCATGTAACTTCAGAAAAGGAGGTGTTCCCTCTCAACATTTTGTCCACTACTGTCCTGCCTATAACCTTACTCTCCAGCTGGGTAATCTTGCTTTTTAAATAAAAAGGCATCATTGATTCTCTAGATAGATCAACTATAATTATAAAATATTTTCCATTAGTTCAAATATATTAATTTATATGTCACTATTAAAAACTTACATAAAAATGGGGTGAAGGAAAAAAACTTGTGACAGAAAAGGCAAATGTTTAAAAAACTAAACATATTACTAACCCTGTTAGGGATTTGTGAACCCCTTGAAAGACGATTAGAAAGTTGTTACCTTTATTGAAAATACCTTGCCAATATAACGAGCTTATCTGATTTTACTAATATGCTTTTATCTCAAATATAAAAATATTTTTATTGAGTATTTTTAAAGCTATTACATTAATTATTTTTATTCAGAAACAACGGTTTTTGAAGCATTTAAAAACAGTTACTCAAAGATCAGAACATAGTGTAATTTTTAAAAAATTGGACAATTGGTTCCATTACATATTTCTGGATAAATATTTGCTAATGCCTACATCACAGAAGCCAAATAGTTTAGTAAACCTGGATTTGATTTAAGTTTGGCAACCTAAGTTATAGCTTGAGACTTGTTCAGAGACGTGGACAAATGATACCATAGTGCCTGACTCCTTATGATGAAATCAAACACCCATGGGGCTAAAATATACTTCAAGTTGGTGTAGGCACTGAAATGTATTTTTAGGACTGATGACCTTAATTCAGAGCATCTTAAGTAAAAACACCAAATACTGACAGAAGTGGAGACAGAACCAGTGACTATTCATTATTCTTGTTCTTTAGACTTCCACGTGGTACAGCAAGCACTCAAATGTAAATATTCTAGTATTTAAGGAATTAAAAAAAAAAAGGAAGAGAGACAGAAAAGAAAAACTGCAAGATGAACCAAGATGCAAAAGTTTATTGAAAATTAAAATCACACATCCATAAAGCAACAGCCTCAAAAACAAGAAATCATTGCTGTGATAACACAGAATAAAGGGCCGGTGATCTGGTGTGGGGAGATGTAGGGGAAGATTTTTAGTCTTCATACAATGACTTTTAAATACATTTTTAAAATAGAAATAAATAGATTCTCTAAACTGTTCGAGGAAAAAAAAATCAGCTACTCTTTCCATCTTTAAGTTTCAGACCAGCAGTGTTGATTTTAACGTGTGTCTGCTTGGAAACCACTTAAATCAAATGTAAGTGTCGTGGACAAAGGAGTGTGAACAGTGCCAGCAATATGGCTAGTTATATGTAAGGACTGAGATATAGGGGCCCCAATAAACAAATTAGTCATAGATTTGGTGGAAAGGACTTTGAACTCCATTTTGGCCATTGAAGAATGGTCTATAACTGCCTGGAACAATATTACGGGGGTGGTTTTTACCCTTCTATTAAAATGACAAAATAGGTTTATCTGCCTTGGGGTCTAGACAACAGCTTTGGGGGTAGGGCTCCAGGGTTTCTGTAAGCAAGGAAGACCATCATATCAGATGCCAACAAGGTGGCAGTGATAGGATCTGACACAGTGTTCATGAACTTTCTATCTACGTATGAGGGGAGGAGACTGATAATGCAAATTCTCAAAAAGAAGAAAAGAACCATCTCCCCACATTGGCTACTTACAGTAATTATCGTCTCTCTGCCCAGCAGTATAGTTGACACCTTAGTGTGTTACTATTTGCAATATTATTGCATGACCAGCATTCAAATGGCCTGAGGCTCTTAATCGCCTACAATTTTCTTATGCACAGACAATAACAACTTTTTTCTCCTTTTCTTAAAAAGACATTTTAAGTTTGAGACCTGCTCAAAAAGCTTCTTTATGAGTTTTAGAAACACAACAGAAAATAACAGAAAAGGGTTCCACTAACCATCGTAATGCCCCTCTTTCCAACCTGAGCCCCTCCCTTCTAAGAAAAAACACAAAAGCTCACCGACAAACACAGAGGTTCCTGACTGCCCAGTGCTAGATCTAAGGATGCAGAATCTGCAGAAAATGTCCTTTCTTGTAAGTTTTGAGTCCCTTCAAAAGATTTTCTTACTAGTGGCTCTGTGCCTTCAAGCAGTGGGGTCTCTGAGCCAAAGTGTCTTCAAGTCCTGCTTACGAGGGCTGGACACACACGCACACACGCACACGCGCGCACACATACGTACATGGGAACATAAGAAACACACACTCAAAATACAGATACGGGGCTCTACGGGTACACTGATCGGTTTGGAGGGCTGGAATGTCTAAAGAAGACGTCAGACTGTTTCGGGGTTTCTCTCCGGGACTCCAGAAGCTCATTCCTGAAGCAGGCTGAAAGGAGACTGCAGAGAGGAACCAGAGAAAAAGGAGAGGTGAAGGCTTTGGACTTCATATATCCACATCAACTGAATACAGAAACGCCCTCCTACCTTCATGATCACAGAAAGACAGAAGAGAATGCCTAGAAAGCTGTTTCTGCTTCTTCCTCATCATCCTCCTTTAAAATTTCTCAGAGAGGACTTCTCAAGATTTTTATGAAATGAGAGAAGGCAGTGGTAATTAACCAGAAAATCAGAATCACCTGTGTAACTTAAAAAAAAAATCCTAGATCCCTCAGAGACCAGGCTGGGTCCCAGGCAGATATAGTTTTAACCAGTTCCACAAGTGATTCAGTTGAGGACTGCTGTGTCAGGGTAGGTCATGGTACTTAGTAAAGTGTTTGGCACATTGGACTCAATTGAAAAATAATGCAGAGACAAGAATTAATTTTAATCTTTGGGAAAATGTCATCGGCCCAATTATGACACCTCATTATTGTTCCTGTCTAGCCTAACTATGAAGCATGAAGAAATATGATCTTATCAGTCTGGGGGCTGCATCATCACCCACTTGTAAAGAACCTTTAATGAGCATTTTGTGTGTGCCCAGAATGAGATGGATAAATATCTTAATCCTTTCAGTCACAAACTTGGCCTACAAATGCACATATCAAACTCATGAAACCAACTTTTACATAATTAAGAAATCAATTATGCCACAAGGATGCCAGGAACAAATCCTTTTATTTTGCTAAAGATTGCACAACCCCATGATCTGTTTGGGAATTATTTCCCAGATGGCTTTTGAGTCACAATTGGTTATTCCTTGCAAAGGAACAAAGCCATTTTTACCTGCTTAGGGCTGGAATTCAGTCAACCATCCTCACCAGCGAGGACTGAGATCATCTTAAAGAATGTGCCAGCATACAAATTAGCAGGGAAGCAATTTATTCTCAGGTAAAGAACTATAGCTTGGACTTCTTGTTTGGATGTTATACTTTGGGGCCTCTCCTGGAGCAAGGGGCTGAATGAGACAACATGCAGAAATCATGTTTTCATTATGATAAGAGTATATGGACCATAGGGGTTCAAACACTGAGACCTAGAGGTGAGATTTGTAGTGCAATGAGATATGAGAACCTAGAAAAGTGATTTAATCTACCTGAATTTAATTAGTCTGAGTTTTTTCCTCATTACCAATTCAAAGCTAATAACTCTCTGCCCTAACAACTGTCTAACACAGCTGTGAAATTCAGAAAGTAATGCTGTGTAAACTATAAAAGCTGTGCAGGTCCCTTGACCTATAAGGTTGAACCAAATGAAACTGTCAATATCCACCTATTTTCATCTATGAGACTGGCAATTTCAAACAAATACTCTGGACATGTGAATGATTTCTAAATCAAACTTAGAAATATGGTCTAAACTACACCTATTGATGAGATAGAGATTTGTGTATTCTCTCTCTCTCCCATATTGATAAAGCCAAAAATACTGCTGGCTTCCCCCTTGGCTATGCAATCTGAGGGAATGTTATCGATATTCTTGGAGAAAGTCATAGCCAAAAGAGATTAAAGAGGTAAGACTTTATACTGAAAGGATAAATACCAACTGATACAAGAGACCTAAAAGTGACCACAGATGCTTGCTTTAGTTTTACTATTGTAAGTTTCTTAACTAATGAAGCAGACAAAGCATTGCAAAGAGCTGTGTCTTCCAAATCTGACTGTCATCGTAGCTTTATTATGAGCTGACCATGAAATCACAGGTGTTATTCACTGGGTCTCCATTTCCCTAGCTATGGTATGATGAGATTAGAACTATGACCCCGAAGATCCCATTCTACTCCAATATTCTCTGACCTGCATTACTGATCATCTACAATCGTCAAGGGATAATCAAGGGCACCCTCAGGAAACACTAGGGGACTCGTAGGATGTCACATATTTGTGTTACGATTCAAATAAATCCATCCGGTAGAAACTAAAAAAATAATTTTCCAGGGGAAAATAAGAGTTAGACTAAGTAAAAATTTAACAAAAGGATATTGGCCTGAGATCAGAATGGAAGCCAAGAAGGAGGATAAACTACAGGAGAAAATGAAAAAGTAATACTCTTGGTCCAAAGTGCGCACATCAAAAGATTGCTAAAAAGGTCTCAAGCAGCTTCTGTAAAATTGTCTTAAGAGCCAATGTCCCTTGAAAATGTGAAGGCAAGGAGTCTCATGTTAAGAGTGGGTCTAGTTTGTCCTCCCACTAGATTCTGACTCCAGAAACATAACTCCAGATGTTTATTCCAATGTGAGCAAATCAACTAAACTCAAATTTCTTGGTAAATGGTATAAAGCCTCCTTATATCTATAACAATTTGATTCACGAAAACTCAATGTAAAATTTACCCTCCATAAAGCCTATGATCATGAAGGTAGCTGAGGGATTTTTGCAAAAGGAAAACCATGCACAAATAAAAAGCAAGCAGAGAGAAAACACACAGCAAGAAACTAATAGAAGTAATTCAACTGAAAATATTTTATTGCCGCTTAGTAGAAACTGTGTATTTCCTTCCCACTAATTTTTCCTCTACTAAAAAGAAAAGCACAAAATTGATCCCTTACCAGCATAAAATTGGTCTATATTTTTGGAAAGGAAATCACAGGCTATTATAGGCATTTTCCAAGCTGATTTATTCTTTTCAAATGATTGCCAGGGAATTAGATTTCCATTTTTCTTTGTCTAGTCATTCATGCTCTTTTTTGGAGATTTGCATGAAAATAAAGAGAGCTGAAGAAAAAAAACCCAGGAGAAGAACACAGCAACTGGAGAATTTATATAGATGTGTATCAATCATTGGAGGCCGTGTATATATGACATAACAAAGGCAAAATTAGACCAAATGTCTGTATTTTGCAAAGATTTCATTTTGCAGTCTGTCATATTTCCATGCACAAATCATCACACTGAAGTTAGCTCTTGTACACTGGGAGATAACAACTCAAAAACATGCAATAATGCTTTTAAACGGATACCCCAGGGAACCATGAGGCTCTGCTCCCTCCCTATTTATCTGTTGCTACACTTGCAGAAAAGGGACAATAGGTTTCTAATATCTTTTGGGCTTTTGAAAATAACACAATTTTAATATGCATTTTCTTCTTTGATGAAATAGACTGCTTTATGAAATATGAATTACAAGATAATTTGCCTTCAGAGCAGTGCCAGCCATCCAGACTAAGCACTGGATAACTCATCACATGTGAACATAGGGTTCTGTATGTTCATGTACACCATGCAAACAAACACAAATTTCCCAAGCCCCTGACTGACTAAGGCAGATCTTCTTGCTTATAAAATATCTAGAAGCGTGTCACTAAATGATTCCTTTTATGGTGTGATCTAGAGGATTTGTTTCAAATTGTCTTATTAACTTACACAATGCTCAGAATGAATTTGCAGAGCTTTCTTAAGATTCAAAAATGGTCTGGTTACGAATTCACCATGAATTTGTAAACTACGGGAAGGTAGGAACTTCATCTTTCCCATATTTATCCTTAATGCTTCCCCATAACAGATATTTAATAAAAAGTTTGTTACATGAATAAATTCAGCTATTCCAGTCTTAACCCTATTTTGTGTCTGGATGGGCATGCCCAACTTTCTCAGACAAAAGAGAGCTCTGTTAAAGGGTGTCGTTTTGTCAGATACCGAAATAGCACTTTAAAAATCACTGTAGGCTTTCTTAAACATTTTCAGACCTCTCTAAAAGTAGAGGATACAGGATATAAGATATATCTATTTATATTTTATCAGGCATTCCAAATAAATACAGCTTTAAAAAAATTCGAAGCCTAGGGACTCCTGGGTGGCTCAGCGGGGGAGCATCTGCCTTTGGCTCAGGTTGTGATTCTGGGGTCCTGGGATTGAGTCCTGAAGCAGGTTCCCTGCATGGAGCCTGCTCCTCCCTCTGCCTGTGGCTCTGCCTCTCTCTCTCTCTCTCTCTGTCTCATGAATAAATAAATAAAATCTTAAAAAAAAAATCTAAGCTTTCAGGGGGCCTGGGTGGTTGAGTAGGTTAACCATCTGCCTTTGGCTCAGGTCATGGTCTCAGGGTCTTAGCATCGAGTCTACCTCAGTCTTCCTGCTCAACGAGGAGCCTGCTTCTCCCCCTCCCTTCTGCTCCAGTCTCCCTGCTCATGCTCCCTCTTGCTATCTCTGTCCCTGTCTCTCTCTCATAAACAAATAAAAACTAAGCCTTCAGAGGCAATGAAGGAAGATCCACTCATTTACCTAGAACAAGAACTGGCAAACTATAGTCAATGGGCCAAACCTGGCCCATAGGCTAAGAATGGTTTTTACATTTTAAAAATGTATGAAAATTTAGAGGAAGAATTAGTTCATGATATGAAGTTATATGGAATTCAAGTTTCAGTGTCCATAAAAAGTACGAGCCCCTCTCACTGATTTAACATATTGTGGTTGCTTTTGTGCTTGAGGCAGAACTAGGTAGCTAGTTGCAAGAGACCATACAGACCAGAGAGCTGAAGATGTTTACTACTGGTGTTTCACAGAAAAAAAAAAAAAAAAAGTTTGCCAACTCTTGTGCTAAATGGTCAGATTTTTCTAAACCACACCACTCAATAAGTATCAATTTGGCCTGACCTGACAGTACTGTTCCTGTTAGTTGGAAAAAGATTATCATGGAGCAACTAGTTCTGCATGATATGCTACTATATAATGCTTCTGAGGTCATTTTGGTGAGCCAAACATTTCCAGAGAGAACTAGAGGCAATTTGGGAGTGTTTCTTAATACCATCACTTGCATATTTCCCTCTTAAGAGAGAGGCACTTATCCTCTCTCAGTTGTAAATGATGTTACAGGTCTGTTTCTTTGATCCCTGCTGTAAGATTGTTCAAGAACTAAATCAGTTTTACACTTGAATATATCCTAAAGAATATATAGGATTGGCAATGGGAATTTTGTCTGCAACCCCGAGTCTCATTCTTTTGGAATACTCTGTCTCCCCAAGAAACCTCCTGATTAAACTTCCCACTCAGCCTTACCATAAAACCTTCTAATTATGATTTGCAAAACTTTCATGCTCAAAGTAAATGGTGAGATCCCTTCCAGGCAAAAAATGTCTTAAATATTCAATGAGCCTGAAGTCATTTAAGGGAGAGCACACTTGTTTTCTGCCCCTCTGCTGCCCACCCTGTACCCCATAGCCAACAGGTGCTCAGAGATGCTTCTTGACTATCACAGATGCAGTCCAACTCCTCAGTTGCACTTATGTTGATTAAAAAGAGAATGAGGAGCCCTCTTTCTTACATTTTCCATGGCTCTCTATAGCAGCTAATAATATATCAGAAAATAACCATTATTTACTGTTCATTTACATTTCTATTATAAAAGACAATCTTTGCCTTCGGCAAGATGATTTGAGCTTTATTTCCTCTTGTCTGAGGAGTAGAGCCCCAATGTTTGGAATACTTAAATGGGCCCAAAATGTATACATTTTACATTATCTACAGAGATTTTGCCAATATTTCCAATAAAGACACTTACTTGAGCTAACAAGTGATTATTCTTAACCACAGAAGGGTTAAGTATCAACAGACTTAATTTGATAACTTTCCTTTCTCCCATAAGAACTATTCTATTCTGATTATTCACAAAATAGTATCATCAAAGATGCTCAAGACTCAAGGTAAAAATTAACATATAAATATATACATCGCATGTATATTCTAAAATGGTTGCCAAATGTGGCCCGATTTATGTAAAAATGTATTGCTGGAAGATAACCAAGAACAGAGATGCTAAAACATGGCAATTAGATTCTGCTTTGCCCTTTTGCATCCACACAGCTTTCTAATGAGCGTGCATTAGGTCTCAGAATCCTCCACAGAGCTCTCACAGAAGCCACATATCGCAAAACCTATATGTTATTCCCAGTCTACAGTGGTTTTCCCAGAAGTGGATTGTGCGTATCTCAGGCAAGGTACAGGCCAATCCATTGGGAGGAGGGAAGATCACATGTTGTTAAATATACACATTATGGCTAGAATAGAGTGGGTGCTCAAAACTCTTCTATTGATAGGTGTGTGTGGATGAGGGGTTGAGAGAACAAACTCTTTGCAAGTCTCTGTAATTCACCCAAAATGGTTTAGCATCAATTTCAGAAGCTGGGTGGACCTTCTCAAGGCTATGGAAAGAAACCTAGAAGGCTGTTAAAACTGAACAATGAGCTCATGTGAACCTATGATGTTCTGCTGTCTCACAGCCTCACCTTCTACATCCCCCACCCAGCACCCCACTTCTGATGCAAATGAACAGTCAAGCTTACTCACGCCTCCTAAGAGGACACATCAACACACTCACTGTTTCTGCAGTAAATGCTGGTGCTGCTGCTGCTGCTGCTGCCTGTATGTCTCGATCGTGTGCTGAGGCAGATACTGCATGAGCTCCAGGGACTCCTTGATCTTCAGCAGCATCTCATAGGTCTCGCGGCCCCTCACCTACGTGCAGACCATAAGGAAAGAGAAAGGGGAAATGAAGAACTCTAGAACAGCCGGCAGTACAGTCAGTCCTCCTTATCTGTGGACTCCATGCTGACGCATTCACCTGTTTACTAACATTCATTTGTAAGGTGAAAACCAATACTGGCATTGCTCTGTGATCATTCACAGACCCACGGGGTGACCGCCGCAGCCTCGCAGGCATGTTCCCAGCTCCAGTGAAGAACGGCATGCTCTGCTGTCTTGTTCCAGCTTTCATGTTGCAAATAAGTGTCCTTTCCATGGTCTATTTAGTGCCACATTTTCCACATTTCTTCCTTCCTTTCCTTCCTTCCTTCCTTCCTTCCTTCCTTCCTTCCTTCCTTCCTTCCTTTCTTTCTCTTTCTTTTTCTTTTCTTTCTTTTTTTTTTCTTTTTTCTTTCTTTCCTTTTTTCTTTTTTGTGAACCTGCTCTTTAAACTGGTCCCCAACAGTAGTGCTGAAATGCTGTCTAGGATTCTAGAAGGCTGTGATGTGCCTTATGGAGAAAATGTGTAATAATAGCCTCACTTAGGGCAGGAGTTACAGTGCTGTTGGTCATGAGTTCAGTGTTAATGAATCAATAGTATATATTACATAAAGTGTCCCTAAACAGAAACAGACATCAAGCAAGGTTAGGTACTGATTGGTGGCTGAAGATGTTGTGAGCAGAGGCTCACATAAACTTAATCCCGGACTTCCTCAGCAGCAATGATTCTATATTGGTTAGAACAGCATTTGCGGTGATTTTATAAGAAGTAACTACCAAAAGTAAGGAGAAGTAACTGCTATTAACTATCTCTGGAAAGACAGAAGTTTTCAGCTAAGGTAAAATATGTTTCTCTCTTTAAGAGAGTCTTAAAGGTTTTTAAGAAGGTTTTTAAAAACCTCATATAGAAGGTTTTATATGAGCAGGACTAGGACTGCAGTGAGGCAAGTAGGGCACATGAGCGCTTGCAGGGTCCTGAGAGCGAGTGCCTATTTAATTTCTGCACCCTAGGCATTTTGCTTGCTCATCCCTGCCCACCCCCCCCACCCCCCCGAGAGGCAGGATTAGTTAGAATTTAGAAATGGAAAGGTTTTCTCTACCATATGTCAGGTTGATTCCTACTTATCCCAGCTCTGTGGTCACCTCTGCAAAGCTTCCCTGACCTCTGTCTTTGGGTGAGTGTCTGTCCTTTTTCTATGTCTTCCTATGGCATCATGCCCAGCTCTGCTGAGGTATTTATTTCATTACACTCTGTCTCCTTGCTAGGAGGCAAGCTCTTTGAAGGTAAAAATTATATCCCACTGATCTCTAAATACTCAGGCCCTAGCATATTTGCCACCTAACAGACACCAACTAAAATCATGTTCAATTAAAATTTTTTTTTTAATTCGTACATTCCAGTTTGGCAATTCTTCACTAAACATAAAATGTAGCTGATCACAAGCTACCTCCTTCCTTAGGACAAATTGAAATTTCGTTAGAAAGAGCTTTTCCAGGGGTTCCTATCTCAGCAGCTGAAAACATATTTAAGTCTTTTGGAATACTTAGTATTTTAGGATAATGTCCAACAAAGTTCACAAGTCCATTTCCATATGTAGCCTGAGAAAAAAGGACACTGAGAATCTTGGCTAACTCACTGTCTCGTTGTTGTTTTACTAGCAAGCAGCCTATTGCCCTGAAGTCAGGGCCCAAGGAAGGTGGGGAAGCAGGTGTGGCACACCCAAACCTGTTGAGTTGCTTTAACTTCAATACAAAGGTGGCACCTCCCAGGCAAATCTCCTGGTCCTGCTTTCCTGGGTCTCAGGTAAGTTAAGATGGTGTCTAGGGTTTTGCTGGTTACCAAGACTTTGCTGCCACTCTAGATGCCAAAACCTGAGGTGATAAGAATCCAATCATAGTCTAAAAAGGGAACCTTAGTCACCTTCAGAGGACTCGTTCCTTGTAGGAGTGAACAGTGCTCTTATACAACAACTGGGCTGAGTCTTCTGGCCATTCACATATAATTGAGGAGTCTGTCTCACATGGCTTTCTTTATACCATTTCCTCAAAGAAATCACAGTCAAGTCTAAAATTGCCATACTGTCAAATCTGTGAGCTCCTTCTGACAAAATCTCAGTCTTGGCCATAGTATGGTATGGCCACACTGTCTAGGGTAATCATATCATCCTTAAATAATGAACTGCAAATTAATTTTAAATGTTTGGGTAAGAAAATTATATCAGAAGAATAGCTTTGGGTGAATAGTAAGTAGAGGAGCCTATGCTACTGACACACGTCAAGATAGGGGAAGAGAGGGATCATTTCCTGATTTTTCAAACAATACATTCTCCCTGTTTTACCTCCCTAATCACCCTCGCCCCTTTCTCATTGTCACAGATAATAAGATGACAACAGAGGAGAAGCTCATTCAGAGAAGGCAAAAATGAAGCAATCGTGAATACTCAAGGGAGACTCACTGGTAAGTATAACAGCTCATCATCTGGGGACCTCCGTTTCTTAATGGATGTCATCTGGATGCCATGTGTGTTCTGACGAAAAGCTGGTGGAGGGAAAACGCAAGTTTCATCCTGGGAACAATTCTGAAGCACTAATACATTTATTAAACAGACAGTAGCCTCAGCAAACCCATGAGATTAGAGTTTCCAGTCCTAAGCATCCATTTACTTGGTGATAACTGCATTTACATTATGCCTAACAATAATGAGGCGGGAGGGGGGAAGAGAGGAGGAGGAGTAAGTAGAAGGAAGACATCCGGAAAGCTGGAAAACAGCCTTTGGCCTAAGTGGTGCTGCAGGAATCCGGCATCTTGCTGGCGTGTGTCTGTGAACAGCTGTTAAGGAAAGGAAGATAAATTGGTTTGGTGTTTTATTTTTCAGATCATTTATCTTCCAAGGAGGTGAATGTGTGTCGTAGAAGTTGTCTTGCCCATGCATCCAGCTTGTGTGTTCAGCCCTCGCATGGTGGAGCATGCATCACATAACTTCCAGGACCCTTTGGTAAAGTGAGTGGATGCAGCTCATAAATCCTAAGGGTTTCCAACATTAGGAACCACACCCAGGGTCCAGGAGATAGAAATGATCCTCTTTTGCCAAAGTTCAGATAATCTATTGTTATTAAAAGTTATTAATTTATAGGTAACTGAGGTGGTCAGGGAAGCATATAGAAACTATGCCACCAGACAGACTCAAGAGCAAAATTAGGGTAGAGATAGAATTATACATATATGTATGCAGTGTGTGTACGTATGTGTCTATATATATATATATATATATATATATATATATATAGACACATACATATATACTTTTTAATTTTATTTATTTATTTATTTATTTATTTATTTATTTATTTATTTATTTATTTATTTATGATAGACATAGAGAGAGAGATTGAGAGGCAGAGATACAGGAGGAGGGAGAAGCAGGCTCCATGCCGGGAGCCCAACATGGGACTCAATCCCGGGACTCCAGGATCGTGCCCTGGGCCAAAGGCAGGCGTTAAACCACTGAGCCACCCAGGGATCCCCATGTATACTTTTCTAAGGAACAATCAAGGAGAGAAGGAGCCTAACAGGAAGGGCAAATCATACTGAACAGTTAGAAGTTGATGATGAGAAGCTGTTATAAGATTCTGTTGTTCTGTAAAACGCATTACAATTTATATTTCTTCTGGACACTAATCAGTAATAAGATTAAAACATGTTTTCATGAAATAAGTCATAGTGTGGTATACTTTAAAATACTTGTAGTGATAACAGGCTTATGCAAAACACCTTCTAGAATCACCTTCTCACAAGTTAGATGCACATGTGGATCTGTGGTTTTTACCCTTGGTTACCTGGAGGTCTAAGCCTCTCCACCACACAGGCAAGGGGTGGCTGTGGGCAGAACCTGGGATCCAGACCACCCCCAACTCCTGACCCCTTCAATTAGAGCCACTCTGATTTAGTCTACATGCATTGTAGAGGTTTTTGTTTGTTTGTTTTTAATACTTCATTTTTTTTAAAAAAGCTTTAACTGCTCAACAAAAGTAGTCTCAAAACAACAGACCTAAGTCATTAGCCTCACTATAAATGAGGTAACTGCAGCACCCAGAGGGCCCTACAAGTCAAAACTCAATGAGACCCAGATCTGCATCTTCCCCAGACCGTGCTTCCTGAAATACATTGTCAATCTCCCTGTTTCCAGGAATTCACAAGGTAGGCAGACCATATTTTCAGCCCTCGTTACAATTACAGAAAGTCAAACTGATACCAAGAGTTCATACCCAGAGTTTCTGATTCGGCAGGTCTGGGAACTAAGAATTTGCATCTCTACCCGGTTTCAAGATGATGCTGACACTCTGGTCTGGGAGTCGCAGTATGAGGCAGGCCGGGGCCAAGCAGTCCTCAATGCTTTTGCAAAGCTATGTCGTGCACACCTGAAGTGCCACTTGGCTGGGGCAACTTAGGTGGGACTTGCCCCTAACAGCCTGAGGTCTTTCTATGTGGCTTCCCCAGCATGGCTCCTGTGCCCCCACCTGCAGCAGGTGTAGCCCTACCCCGTTTGGCTACTACAGCTACTTACGGCGCTTCGTACCGTCACCGTTCTTTGCGCTGTCCGACACCTGCTGCTTCCTGATGCTGTCCTCATCCGCCTTCCGATCTCTCCCTGGGCAAGCACAGATCCGGGCCTCAAAGCAGCGTCGGCCCAGGACTTGCCCACTAGGAAGCAGAGAGGAGGGAGCCAAAGGGTAAAATTGGAAAGAACTTTACAAGTCCCTGGGGTTCCCTCCTTTCCAGATCCAATGCCAGCCATCACCCATCCACCATCACTACCAGCTCACTCATGGAGGTTTTGAGGATGGACCCAGAAGCACTTGGCAGAGCACAAAAGTGCTTACCACATGCCACAAACAATATTAGTAAATAACATTCCATTTGTTCTGCGAAGAAGCTCCAAGCCATTGACTGAACAGCTGTATTTAGCTACAGATTTTGAAGGAAAGTTGAGTTAAGCCAGTGGATGTTTCTGGATAAAACCCCCTTAGGCAGCCCAGACTTATTCAAAGAAACTGTTAACTGCCTTGGGAGCCACATGAAAACAAACACTGTCTAATCAAAAACTCCTGTAGTCAAATGTCAAGAATTCAGGTATGAAGTGACTTGCATGCCTTCCCAGTTCTTTTTTTCCCTCTACCCTATTCTGTCTCCACCTTCTTAGATCTTTTATGTCCGTGTTTGCCGCCAGGATTTAAAGCACAAAGGACAAACTCAAGGGGAGCTCTCCGCTGTACATGGGAAGTTAATGACAGAGCAAACACAATTTCACGCTGCCCTCTGCCCACGGTGTTTTGCAGAATGACAATTCTGCATAAGCCACTTACTCTCTGGTTTCCAGAGTAACGATGATTAAAATTGGACGGCGGTTCATCCCTCCAACACAACTGCTGTTGCACATGAAATTGTACAGGACTGTCGTGAATTCGGTGCCGACCTGAACACGGGGGAGGGGGGTGGAGGAGGAGAAAGAGTCTGGTTTAACAATGGTTTGAACTGATGTTCTTCCTCTCAGTTCTCTCCTCTAGTTAATCAACTCACTTCTGATGAGGTGATAGGCTTTCCTCTAGCAAGACAAGCTCTACAACCCATCGTAGATTCCCCTATGCCTTGTCTCTTGGGAAGCTTAAAACCATGTTTGCAACACTGGATGCTAGGTGAAAAAGGTTTTCAAACACAATGTTTTTTTTTTTTTTTTAAGATTTATTTATTTATTTTAAAGAGAGAGAGGGAGAGTGGGGGAGGGGCAGAGAGTGAGAGAGAGTGAGAGAGAGAGAGAGAGAAGCAGACTCCCCACTCAGTGTAGAGCCTGACTTGGGGCTCCATCTCATGACCCTGAGATCATGATTTGAGCAGAAATCAAGATTGGTCTCTTACTTGACGGGATGAGCACTGGGTGTTTTTCTGTATGTTGGTAAATTAAACACCAATAAAAGTTAAAAAAAAAAAAAAAAAAAAAAAAGATTGGTCTCTTAACCAACTGAGCCACTCAGGTGCCCCTAAATTGTAAAACTTCTTGATCCTGTTGATCCTATTCATTTGCAAGCTAAAACTATCACCTAATTCAAGCAGGGGGAGAGATGAAAAATTACCCAAACTAGCAGCAACACCCAGGGATATTTCCCCATGTAGACAAAACAGGATAACACAGATTTAAGTGTACACTTCCGTAAGTAACACTCTGGAGCTGGAAAGGTCCTCGAGATTAAATCATCTATTCCCAAGTAGTCATTTATGGTCAAGGCAACTGAAACTTAGAGAGGGAGAGCCACAAGCTAAAGGTCTACACAGCAAGCCAGCAAACCACAATACTCTGGTTTCACTACTCCAGTGTTCCCACCACAGAACCAGTCTGTTTTCCTAATCTGCCACCTGTTCATCTATACTTCAGCTAAGAGATCCCCCTTAGAGTCTCTCATTTGTATTCCTATTAGGAATATACTGGTGTCCAGTACACATCTACTATCATTCAATTGCCATTTAAATTCTCTAGATAAGCAAAGGTCAGGTATTTACCCAATCACAAGTTTAATTATTATTGGCCTTTAAAATGAGAACATGGGTACAGAGCAATGTTACCAAATTAACCAGTACAAATTTAGGAGTTCTGAAGGGGACAGAGAAGCAGTATGGTAAAGAGGGAGAGAAGAGATACGAAAAGTTTTATAATTGATGACAAACACTAAGGCAGAAAGAGATCCTCCAAATACTTTTTATCACCAAAACAAATGCTTTCCCAAGTCAATCCACTACTCATATTTTTACCTGGGGTGGCTCATAAGGTACCAACACGCTCTGTCTTCCTGTGATGGGGTCTTCTACATACTGGGCATGGCTGTTCCCTTCTACTCGAATCAAATGACTAGGAGGGGCAATCTGTCCTGCAGAACAGAGAAAGACGAAACAGTTAGTTCCTTGCCTTCAAAAAGGGGGGAAAAAAAGAAAAAAGAAAATGAAGCTGCATATACAATATATTGGTGGCTAAAGAAGTGATTTGTTTAGTCGAGGAAATATACATCCTTAAGAAGAGATCTCATTGCCAGACATCTAATAAATGCAGGTATGCCTTTTTAGCAATAGAAAGGGCTGCAATTCTCACCTATATTTAAGGGAATAATCCTTTGTTTCTGGTGTTGAAGGTTAACAATTCAAACTTTCAAGCAACTCTAATTATGTCTCTACCCTGATCTATGGAGTGGATTTTCTTAGCTTCCATGAAAAGGGAGGGAAAGGAACAAGTTCATAAAAACCAAACAAACAAGAAAACCCCCAAATCTCAGCTTGTGAAAAGATGCTTCCCCAAAATTGTCTAGCAAAAATACTAACACGATGTAATAGATTGCAAGGATATACCTCCACTGCCTGTTCCTTTCTCTGCTATAAAGTCTCCATCTTTACACCTGATTTTTTTTTTTTTTTAAGATCTATACCTAACGTGGGGCTTGAACCCATAACCATGGAGATCAAGAGTTTCACATCCTACTGACCGACCAGCCTGGGACCCCTGGTTTTGTACCTGCTTTGGTCATAAAGATGAGAAACTTACTGGTTTTCTGGTGCTGAAAGAGCTCCAGGTTGGAGGAAGAGAAAAGGGAAGCATTCTTTTAAAAGAGCACAGGCCACATTTTGCAAAATTGCGATACTTGACAGAGCTCCAAAAGAAAGAAGCTAATCTAAGAATTGGGAGCAGGAGCCATAAAGATGTTCTTAACCTTTGGGTACATATTATCATTCTATAAAAGTCAAAAGTTAAGTGTGAAATGCTCTCTGAAGACTCATTTATTTGGCAAAAACTAAAAACAGCTGTTTTGTCAAACAGTGAGAAAGCAAAACAAAACAAAATAGAGTTATATCATCTCGATGGATCAAAGGTAGTTATGGAAACCTATAATGAAACCTAGCTGTAAGGAATAATCTTTAAG
Organism: Vulpes lagopus; assembly: GCF_018345385.1. Taxonomy (NCBI): domain Eukaryota; kingdom Metazoa; phylum Chordata; class Mammalia; order Carnivora; family Canidae; genus Vulpes; species Vulpes lagopus. The sequence goes on from NC_054840.1 coordinate 20,180,811, forward strand.
GCATATTATTAAGTGAAAAGTAAGATGGAAAGGTTTTGAAAATGAAGCTGTGTAGACTAGGATTGGAAATTAATGTATAAAAAAGTAGTTGTGTTAAGGTGGGATGATTTTAACTTTCTCTTTTGAAATTTCTATCCACTTTCTTTCCTCCTCTGTTAATTTTTCCTTAACATTTATTTCTACTTTCACACTAGCTACCTACCAATATTTCTATTTTTAATATATTTTCTATATAAGGTATCCTCACTTCTAAGCCTCCTGTACCCAGATCACTCTTTGATGAATACTTAGATGTTCTCTTGTCCTTCCTTTCTACTTTCCTCTGCTCCTCACTTAGCCTCCCTTCATAGAAACTTAGAATATCCAATGTAAGAGAACCCTCAGAAATAGTGACCTCCTCTGTAAAGCTGTTCTTGGATCTGAGGCTCAGAACATGGGACATGACTTATCCATGGACACAGAACTTAAAGGAGGCCCCAAGATACCTGCTCCCTGACCCCCAATCCATTACTTTGCTGTACCCCCTCCTAGTTTATGTCCTAGATCTTCTCCTTAGTCTTCTTATCCATTATTTATCTTCATTTCTTTTGCTTTTCCCCCACTTTCCTCTTCTATTTTTCTCATGTATTTAGAAGTAAGTCCAGGCCATCTAGTAATCACCAATATTAAATCAAACAGTCCAGTTGTTATAGAGCCACAGATGCATATATCATTATTCTCAGACACTCTGTTAGACAAAGATGTAGACTGAGCTGCCTTCAGGGTACAGAGTTTCGAACCAGGTTGATGGACTCCCCAAAGAAAAATCTCCACAGGGTCTCAATTTTCAAGAAGCTTAGCCAAACAGCCCCAGATCCCAATTCTTACCCTCATTGAATTCACGGCTCAGCTCATGGTTGGGGCACCGTTTCACCACTTCAGTAACATGTTCAGCCTTCTTGTAGACAGGCATGGCACGGATGACAGCGCCCTGAGGAGGTGGGGTCATCACCTTGATCTGGATGGGACATGTCTTTGCAATTTGGCAGTAGAGTTTCTTCAGTTCAGTGGAATACTGCTTAGAGATAGGCCAGTGGTGGCGGGAGGAGAGAACCAACAGGAGATATTGTTACATTCCAAATCAGAACAAGGAAAATGGGTTCATTTTCCATATGATACACATTCATGACTGGCTACTACACACCTGACGATGACCGCTAGCAATCTTATTAGAAGGAGTTCTATTCACTAATCAAATTAATCTTTTTTCCTACTTTAAATAAAATCCTATGTTGACAAAAGAGTGCACATTTATCAAAACACATTTATGTCATTATTTCCCATTATCTTTTCAGGATGAAGAAATTGAGTCTCAGAGGGGTTTAAATAATTCATACCACAAACAACTTCATTGAGTACTAGAAGTTAAGTGGGAAAAAAACAATGTCCTCATGTACTGAGAGATATTAAACAGATTATAATTTATCCTGCCCTTACAATACTATAGAGGGACTCATAGGAAATAGGATTAATGGGGAAAAGATTAAGATGGACTATCTGGCAGAGAGTAAAGAGATTTTACCCAAGGTAAAAACCAACTAGAAAAATGCAAAGCAAAATTTCTCCCAAACTATTGCACTTATATTCTCATGCCATAGCTTAGGACGATGAGAAAGCTGAAAGGGGCTATTTGGTCTTATACTCTCACCAAAAGGACTGGCCTGTTATAATGGCACAAATCATGATGACAAAAGCCATCAAGATACAGATCTCTTCACTCATAAATGACTGAAACTTTTCCTCCCCAAACTTCCCTTTCAGAGAAAGGAAATTCAGTCATTGCTTGGTTGGCTGGTTGGTTGGAGAACTGGCAAAATAGGGGGAAAAAGATGATCCCAAGAACCAAATCAAAGAAAAAGGTCTTAGCCTGTTCTTCTTCCCCTCCCGATCTCTGAACGAATGTAGAAAGTCTCCATTCTAATCCTTACGTTCTATTAAACCTTAGCATCCCTGTTCTGAAGGCCAATACCCCATTACTGCATTCCTCCTCATTCTGCTGCTGCAGTGAAACCACTAGGCACCAGAATTGCCAGCCAAGAGTGGGGCACCTAGTAACACTTACAAAACAAAGGTAAACACACACACACACACACACACACACACACACACACACAGGTTGCAATCCTAAATTGGCAGCAACATTCTTCCAGGGGAAAGACACTGGGGACTAGGTGCCAGAGTGGTAAAAATATTTATTATTGATATGTTTCAACCCAACTTTGACTGAAGGTAAATGTCTGACTTAAAAAGACAAACAAACAAAAAAAACAGGCATTTAGAAATAATTGCTTTATATCTTCTTTGGGAATGTTTTATTTATTAAATATTTCTTTCATCCCAAGCATTTTAGTAGATGAAATTTTCAGTTAAAAATTTCCTAATGCTAGAAGTGTGTTGCATAATCAGCTCTCCATGCCCACAGGTCAAGGATTAACACAGCAACAGGGTTTTATATAGCTTGAGGAAACAGGGAGCATGCCAAAAATCGACCACAAAAATAAAATTCTACTCGGGAAACACTGAATGAAAACTAGAAGAGTATTTTTGTGCTAGTGTTTTTAACCAATGACCTTCCAAAGACACCTCCTTAGGAGATGTTAAGAACTCACTTTTACTGAGAACTCTCAGAAAATTAAGCATAGCCCTTTGTGTTTTAGTTAGGAGATACATAACGTAAGCGTGAGTTTCATAAGATTCACCTCAGGAAAAATGACTGAAAAATAAGTTTGTCACCTGAAGGCAAATAAGGCATCTACCCAAGTATGTAAAGACTGCAAGAAAGAAAAAAAGAAAAGAAGAAGGATAAGTGTTCAGAGTAGGAATGCTAAAAAAAAAATCCTATTTCAATAATTGATATACTATTAATCAAATTTGACAGACTAAGGTGTAAAAGTACTAAAAACAACCTAGGCATCATCAGCTGTTATCCTTACTAGTGTTCAGGGATGGGGAAAGGGAATCTAATATCTGAATCTGAATAATGATAAATAATAATGACTCTACCACTTCCCGAGTTATGCTGTCAGAAATGGAATCCTCAACTCTACGAGGAAGATATCACAGGTGTACAGTCTCTTATCTGAAACTCTTGGGGCCAGATATTTTAGAATCCATAATTGTTTTGATTTTAGAAAGCGAGTAGAGTTCATATATCACATATTATAAACACCTCTGGTGGGACACATAAACAGTTCAGCACCCCATGATCAAACGTTACCATTTCTTCAGAATTCATGACTATTCACACCAACTGGGAAATGACTAGAGAGCTTCAAAGTTCAGGCCATACTTGCCACCAAATGAGTCTGTCACAATGAAATTCAAACCAAACCAAACGAAACCAACTTTTGGTTTTCAGAGCTTTTTGGATCTCAGAATTATAGATAACAGATAATGAATCAGCATTATTATCCCCATTTTATAGATATGAAAGCTGAGGCATAGAGAGGACTTGCCTGAGGTCACAGAGAAGAGCTGGTTAGCAACCAGTAGGGGAGAGTCCTGGCCCCAGCCCCGGAACAACAGTCCCTTGTATTGAGTTCTCTTGGCTGGGCAGTCCAAATTTGTACACTTTTACCTTTTCCTAATTCCCCTCAGCACGGCCATATTCTGAATCAACTTCAAAGGTGTACAATCTTCCTTAACATTAAAATGAGCTCAAAAGCAGCTGTGTCGCCATCAACAATTCCTCTTTATTTATTTCTCAGTGTAATAATGTTTGCTCATTTAATTGCAGAGAGAGGCAGTGTGTGATAGAACTGAAAAAAATCCTGGACAAGGAGGAAACCAACCTTGGAGTCCAGCACCAGTGGCCTGTAGGTACTCTGATTACAGCTCAGGGCAAGTCATGAATGAGGCCCTGATCTTTCACATGGTTTAAGGTCCTTTGTGTTCTGACCCCATCTAGCTCTCAGTTGCTCCCCTCACCCCCCAAACATATTCATTTCCCACCCCATGTTCTACCCATGCAAACCTCTTAATGCCTCATACACACTGTATGTGCATCACCCACAATTCAATTCAATCATGCCACTCCCTGCTGGGTGTGTGACTCAGGTTCTTCTTCTGTTCTCCACACCAAGCTAGGACAACTTAGATAGCACCCCTCAGCGAGGACTGCATCCAGTACGGTAGACCACATTTTCCAGTTTTAATGATGAAGGTTTCATATTGACTAAGTCTAAATATCTGACCAGGGCCAAGATCCATCTTGTTTATTGCTTCTGGTTAAACTATCAGGCCTGCTGCTCAGTAACTAGAGGAGCTGAAGAGGCCTGGTGTGCTCAGTTCTTTACAAAGCCACGCTTCTATTTTTTTTTCCTTCCTGGTGGCAAATTCAGTCTGTGCTGATGTATATTTTTCCAGCACTGAATTCAGGTCCCCTGGCCTATGGTGTATTCATAGTTCTTTAGACTTCCCCACTTCCCTTCTCTTCTACCTAATGGCCACTATCTCCTTCATCAATTTCCCAGTCATCTGCATGGTCACACACACACACACACACACACACACACACACACACACAAAGACAATCTGATTTATGGCAAGATTTTAAAATACACTGGTAATTCAAGTTGGCACATGGTGAAAACTGGAACACATCTAGCTCCTTTTAATGTCTCTCTCTTCCTCTCTGAGACTTCTAAAATCTACGTCTAGACTGCTCCCAACATTGACTTGAGATTCTGTGATTCTCAGGTCTAATTGCTTTTGGGTATGTATTCTTTTTTTGTTTTAATCAGCTTTGGGGTATAATTTACTATAAAGTATACCAGTTTTTAAGAGTTGATGACTTTTGACAAACGTACACAGTTGTATAATTACCTCCCCAGCCCTGGTCATCAAAATTATCTTTTGCCCCTTTTACAGCTAATCTCCCTGACCCCTTCCTAGGCAACCATATACCTTCTTTCTCTCACCGCACTCTTTTAGAATTTTATAGAAATGGAACAATAGAGTATATCATCTTATGTGCCTGGGTTCTTTCATTAAGCAGAATGCTTTTGAGGCTCATCCATGTTTTTGCATGTTTCAGTATTCCATTTTATTATTCAGTGGAATTCCATTACTTATCTATTCATCGATTATTTCCAGTTTGTATTGACTATGAATGAAACTCTTATGAATATTCATATGTAAATCTTAGTGAGGACACATGTTTTCATTTTTCCAGATAGGCACCTAGAAGTATGATTGCTCAGTAAGTGTATACTTAACTTTATAAGCATCTGTCAAATTGTTCTACAAAGAGGCTGTGCCAATTTATGTTGCCACCAGCAACTTATGAGGGTTCACACCCTTGTCAGCACTTGCTATTGTCAGTTTTAATGTCATTCTAGCAGGCATGTAATGTTCTCACTGGTTTAAATTAGTGTTTCCTGATGATTAAACATATGCACAGTATCTTTTCATATACTTCAATCATATTTTGTATAATAAAATATGAAAAGTATAAATGTTTATATTTTTATACAAAGAAATTAAAATATAAAATCAAAATAAATATATTTATATTCATCTTATACTATTTCATATACTTATTTACTATTCTTTTTGGAAGTGTTTGTTCAAATCTTTCAAAATTTTTAAATTTTAATTTTTAAACTGGGTTGCTTATGTTCTTAATTTGAGTTGAAAGAGTTCTATATACTTTGGATAAAATTCCTTTAGCAGATATACATTTTTAAAATATATTTTCTCCCAGTCTATAGCTTGTTTTTTTTTAAACCTATATTGTAGGCTTTTCCAAAACAGTTACTTTTAAGGAATTATCAATATTTTGCCTTTAAGGCTTATGTTTTTTGTGTCCTAAGAAATACTGGTCTATCCCAATGTCAGAAGGATTTGGTATGTTTGTATGTAGGATATTTATAGTCTTAGCTTTTGCATTTAGTTCTGTATCAACATTCAGTCAATTTTCCTCCTTGTCCTCCTCTTTTTAACAGTAATCCAATTGTTCCAGCAACACTTGTAGAAACGTTTATCTCAATCTTTCCCTTTGTTCAATTGCCTTGGCATCTTTTTTGAAAATTAATTGACCACATGTGTTCACATCTTTATCTAGACTGCCCTCTACTATTGATCTATACATCTAATTCATATATCTCAGTGTCACACTGTTTGGATTACTCAAACTTTATGGAAAGTCTCAAAATCAGGGAAGATGCATCCTCCAATTTTGTCCTTTTTCAAAATTGTTTTGGCAATTTTCAATCCTCTGAAATTTCATTTAAAATTTACAAGCTATTTGTCAATTACCACAAAAATGCCTGGTAGAATTTTGGATGACATTGTTTTGTATAGGTCATCATGAAAAGAACTGATATACTAGCAATATTATGTATTTTAATCCATGAACATGGTATATATCTCCAATTAGGAACTTTTAATTTTTCTCAGGAATGTCTCATAGTTTTTAGTTTGGAAATCTTGCACATATTTTGTTAGATAGCTCCTTTAATACTTTTTAAAGTTCAGTTATCCAGCATATAGTACATCATTAGTTTCAGATGTAGTGTTCAATAATTTATCAGTTGCATATGACACCCGGTGCTCATCACAACCTTCATGATTTAAAAAAAAAAATGTTTAAGTGCTACTTTAAAATTTTAATTTCTAATTTTATTTTTTTCATATGTAAAAACATAATTGATCTTTGTATATTCACTATGCATCCTGTGACCTTGCTTAACTTATTAGTTCTAGTAGTTTTTTGTAGACATCTTCTGATTTTCTACATAGATGATTATGTTAACTGTGAGTAAAGAAGTTTTATTCCTTCCTTTTCAATATGCATGACTTTCAACTTTTATTCTTGCCTAAATGAAAAAATTGAACTATGGTTCAATTTGCCATTGCTTTATTTTTATTTTTTAATTTGATAACCTAGATCATTGATTTTAGAGTTTTATGTCCCTCTAATATAAAGATTTAATTCTACAAATATCCCTCTATGGCACCCCTTTAGCTATATCTATAACATTTTTAATATATTCTTAATATGGAGGAACATCTGAAGTACTTCCTTTAGAGGTTTCTTTTGTCTTCATATCCAGTATGTGGGACCACACTTAACATTCCTGAGAAAAATAATTCTTTCTCTAAGACTTACACTGAATTAATGGATTCTGTTTCTGGCTTTAACTTATTTCCTCTATGCACCATTTTCTTATCATTCTAAATGGATTTTTTTCACTGCTGTTCTAAGGTTATTTTTATGTCCAGCTAGTTTTTTTTCTACTTACAAGTATCAAAGGAAGAAAGCCAGTTGATTCTATATCTGAAAAGACAATCTCCTATATCTAAGAACTTCTTTGGTGGTGCAAGTCCATTGCATTGAGTTTCCAGTAGTTTTTGGGTGGACATTAAACATTCCAGCCTTTGTGTTTGAAGGTAAAACATTTCTTTCCCTATAGTGCTGCACTATTAGAAGCAGTTAAGAAGGATTAAAAACTTATAACTTCTCAATTTCTTTTTTTCCATAAAGTTGTCTGTTTTTTCATAATTATAACATGCACATAGAAATTCTGAAAAAAAAAAGGAAATATATAATGTATTTCCCCTACCCAGAGATAACACACCACAAACATTTTAGACTTTTTCCTATGTATATAAACACATACATACACACCCTTATATAAGCTGGAACATAACAAACATTTTGGTATCTTTTTTATTTAATATATCATGAATATGTTCTAATTTAAAAATATAATTTTTAGTGATTGCAATGATAATATTAAAGAAACATACCATGATTTACTTAATCATGCCTTTCTTAAAGAGTATTTTACTCTAGTTTTAAAATATTAAAAATAACACTATTAAGCACATTTTAATTCACAAATCCTTATTACATAAGTTAGTTTTAGTCGGATCCCTTGAAATGGGATAACTGAATCAATGTATATTTTAATGTTATAGAGAAGCCCAAGGTCAATTTGAATTTTCTTCCCTTATATTAAGATGCTTATTTCTCCCTAGATCCTTGCAGGATTTTGTTTCCTTATTAATTTTTTATTTTTATTTATTTGCTTTTTTTTTTAAGAAGTGAGAATGTTTCTATTTTTTTCTTAGAATTATTTGGGAATTGGTGAGCTCTTTCAACTTGTATGTTTGAGCTCAACTCAATATAATTTTTCTTTATTTTTTTCTTCTACTCTTAATTTTCAGAAATATCTAAGTCTTACTTTGGATCCACATTCTCTATCATACATTTTATATACTCAAACACTGTTAGCATTTTTAACTTTTGTCTGCATTCTAAAAAAAGCTTGTCAACAAGTTGTTTTCCATAATCATATATAGGGTTTTCTAGAGTTCGTTGTATTCTTTTTTTTTTTTTTTTAAGATTTTATTTATTCATTAGAGATACAGAGAGAGAGGCAGAGACACAGGCAGAGGGAGAAGCAGGCTCCATGCAGGGAGACCAATGTGAGACTTGATCCAGGAACTCCAGAATCACGCCCTGAGCTGAAGACAGACACTCAACTGCTGAGCTACCCAGGTGTCCCAGTTCTGTTCTACTACAAATAATCATAATTCTTCTATTGCATTTCAAATGCTCCTGAACTCACTAAATCTCCCTTTTTACCTTATCCAGTCATCTTTTTCATCTGAGTCTGCTGTTCTAGATATATTATTTTCTTCCTCAAATTTATAGTGTTTATGATTCTATTCTATATTAGAATCTGCTAATCAGCTGCCACTCTAAACTAGGCATAGATCTATTTATTTCCCCACTTGTACATCATTCAATAATTACTAAACAAATGTTTACTAAGCATGTGCTCTACAATGTCAGGTACTTGGTTCTGTATGAGGAACAGAGAAATAAGATTAAAAATTTTGGAATGCAGGACCTTATGTATTCTTACTGTGTAGCACAGTCTTTAAAACATAAAATAAGTTGAAAGAAAAGCTTACTGAGTCTTACCTTCAAATTGCTCACAGTTAAGAGGCAGAACAATACACAAACAACACAAATACACTGCGTATAGCAGAGGTATGTATAATGTATTATGGTATTACAGAAGATAGAGCAATAAACTGTTAATTTGCCATTTATAGAGCAAGGCTCTGTTTTAGGTTTGGAAATTCAGCAATAAACAAAAGCAAAGTCCATGCTCTACAGGTGTTAATATTCTAGAATAAACAATTACATACTATATCAGATAATGATGAACTCTATAAAGAAAACAAAGGATAAAATTAAAGGAGATAGAGTAAAAGAGCCAGACGTTGGGAAATGTGGTGTGAGGGGTTTATTATCTTATCAAGGGTTATCAGGGGAGGATTCTTTGATGAATTGATATTTAAAGAAAAGATCTGAAGGAAGCACTAGAGTTAGCCATGCATATACCTAGGGAAATAACATTTCAATTACTAGAGACAGCAAGTGCTAAGGTCCTGGGAGGAGTATGTCTATCAAGGAGACCAGTGAGTGAAGACTGCAGTGTGACAAGGGATAAGATCTGAATCAGACAACATATGGAGCCCAGATCATATAAGGCTTTACAGGCCAGGGAAAGACTTCAGCTTGCCACGGTGTGAGCTAAGAAGACACTGGAGAGGTTTGAGAAGGTGACATGATCTGATTTCCACTTTAATAATATTTTGGCTATTATGTGAAAAACAGACTTTATAGATCAAAGATGGAAATGGAGAGATCAGAAGCTACTGCAAATGATCCAAGTAAAAAAATGAGAGTGGCTTAGCCAGCAGTAGAGTTGGCAAGAAGCAATTGGTTTCTGGATATAATTGAACCAGATATACTGATGGATTGGTTGGAGATGAGAGAGAATGACAAAAGCAAATGTATTCCACAAGAGAAGAAAAGTTTCATAGTGATATTAAAGTAGTGATATTAAACTAGGCCTTACAAGGCAAGTTATTCACCAGCTAGGTGGTGTACCCAAGAACCCAAGGATGGGAGAGCCAAGAGGCAGAGAGCAGGCTTTCCACAGACAGGAACATCATGAATATAAGCAGAGAGATTTTAACTATGACTGAAATATAGGTGTGGGCAGGATGGAAGGGGGCAGGGCAGGAGGGGGAGGGGCAGAGCAGAAAACAACGAGGCTAAACTAGGAAAGCAGCTCCCAGATTCTGACGAGCCTTGGATATCATAAGAAACAGCTGGACTCTACCAACAGGGAAAGAAGAATCATTAAAGATTGCAAAGCAGGGGAAGGACATAACCAGCTCTGTGTATTAAATAAAACACAGCTGGTAGGAGCAAGACTCGAACAAAGTAAGAGAAAGGAGACTGATCAGGAGGAGGTGTTCAGGCAAGAAACAAGGAGGGCCCAAACTAGGGCAATACAAATGACCGAAAAGGTAGAGAAATGGAGGGAACTTCGGGGACTTACTAAAATTCAGTGCTCTCGTTTTCATCACGAAAGCACAAAAACAGATTGAGAACTGTTTTTCACTGGAACAAAAGATGCTTGCAAAAATAATACCAGTTATTTGCTTATGCCTTTTCTAAAATCAAAGGATGAATGAGAGTTAGTTTAGGGCTCCCAACAGTCAGTATAAAATGAGACCTGGCTTAGTCAGTGGACTCTTCAACAAATAGAAAAAAGAAAAGATAATTGGTTTTAATTCTGAACAAAGAAAATAAAATAACATGAGGTAACACTGGGATTAATAAGCCAACTTTGTTGTGAAAGAGGAAAGGGCTTAGTTCTCAAAGCTGAGAGCATTAGAGGTCTCTTACTCAACACCATCAATTGTAAGCAACAGTTACTGAGCTAGGGGTCAAGAGACAAGGTTTAAATTCTGCATCTTCTATTCACTGCCTGGGTCTTTAATTAGTCACTTCACTTCTCACCAACAGAAAATAGAAAAAACATATATAGAACATACAGTATGCATCTTTTAGAGTAGAGGAGAAAAATCATGGATGGATATGGGAAGCTTTAGTCAACTGCAAAGACCAACATAAAAGCATGTATTATGATTATTACCGAAACCTCATATTTCTAAGATCTTCTATATAAATTGTTTAATGTAGCTTAAGTAATTTGGGGGGCATTGCGAAAACAGTATTTCAACCTGGTCGGGAAGTAGTTGTTGTCAGATAATAAAAATCTCCTGAAGTTTGAATATTACCATTTATAATGAATCACACAGTTCATATCTATCTGCTAGTAATCACTAAGTTCTAAATGATGTGAAGTTACTAGATTCATTTGTTTAAAAAAATGAATGGATTTGGCTTATCTGCTTTCATATATTCTTAAAATACATTTGCATAAATTCTTAAGTAAATGCAATACAATTTTGTGTGTCCTTAAAATTTACTTAAGCTACACTGCTCAAAATTTAATCTCAACAATCTATTTTCATTTCGCATATTTTCAACATTTATCCATGTTCTTATATGTAGATGTATTAATTCATTTTAATAGTTGGAAGGAGAGAGGGTAATGAGATAGAATGGAGGGAGACCTTTTGTTTTATCTGTTATATTTTATTTATTTATTTTTTAAAAGATTTTATTTATTTATTTATAAGAGGCAGAGAGAGGGGGAGAGAGAGAGAGTGAGAGAGAGAGAGAGAGAGAGAGGCAGAGACACAGGCAGAGGGAGAAGCAGGTTCCATGTAGGGAGCCTGATGTGGGACTTGATCCTGGGACTCCGGGATCACGCCCTGGGCCAAAGGCAGGCGCTAAGCCATTGAGCTACCCAGGCGTCCGTCATATTTTATTTAAAATATATATTTAAAGGATGCCTAGATAGCTCAGTAGGTTAAACATCTAACTCTTGGTTTCAGCTCAAGTCATGCTCTCAGAGTCATAAGGTCGAGCCCTGCATCAGACTCCACGCTCAGTGGAAAGTCCGCTTAAGATTCTCTATTCCTCTCCCTCTGCTCTCCTTGGCCCCTCATGCTCTCTTTTTCTCAAATAAGTAAATCTTAAAATAAATAATTAAATATATACAGTAAAAAATTAAAAATATATTTGAAACAATATTTTTTTAGCATTTTGGTATATAACTCAGGTATCTAAATTTATCTGTTTTTGCAGGCTTGAAATATTTCCTAATTAAAAACTTTAATCTGTAGATCTAATACAGGCAGTACCTGTAAAACTGTTGCAGATTCATGATTTTAGAAGACAAAGAATATAGAAATAAGATGTTAGAACCCTGAAGGAACATTATAGTAGGTCTTGTCCAAACTTTATTCTCCCCATAATTTTCAGTTTTAAAACCTAATGAAGTTGGCTCATTAATTCAACAAATATTTATTGAACCCCTGCTTCATGGCAGGCTCTGTTTTGAGTTCCAGGGAACTAGCAGTATCTCTTAGGTAAAAGGAGTTGGTGTAAAGGGAGCAATGACATTAAATAAATTATTTCTAAGAGTATAATATCTGTTCTGAAGAAAAAGCAGAGGAACACAAGGGAAAAATGTGAAGCTCTATTTAGGTTGGAGGGTCAGGAGGGCAGAAGAAATTATTCCTAAGGGTTTCACAATGAAATCTAGGCAATGCGAGGATGAACTCAGATTTCCTTATTTCTGGAAAGCTAATGCTTTTACAATTACATCATACTTTGATAACTGAGTTTCTATACAAAACCAAACTCACATGGTAAGCAAAGAACTTGGTTCTCTGTTTCTATTATGGAATCTCTTATTTCAAGGCAGTTTTAGTTTAAGATACAGTGGCCAAGCTCTTCTTACAAAGTTAGAGCAGGAAAAGCCGAGAGATCATTTGGTTCAACCCGTCCAGTTACAGAGGAAGGATCCAGACTTTAAAGAAGGGATGAGACTTGCTCAAACTCACTCAGCAACAAGGACCATCCTGATATACAGGCTGATTTCCCTTTTCATGCACCATGTAGTCTTAACACTCTGAGCACATGGCCCAGAAAGAACTGGTGTACTTTGTACCAAAGTGAATTTACATAAATGTGCAATATAATTAGAAAAACAAGTACAGAGCTCAGAGCTCATCTAAAAAATAAAATATGGGGCAGCCCGGGTGGCTTAGCGGTTTAGCGCTGCCTTCAGCCCAGGTCGTGATCCTGGAGACCCGGGATCGAGTCCCACATCGGGCTCCTTGCGTGGAGCCTGCTTCTCCCTCTGCCTGTGTCTCTGCCTCTCTCTCTCAATCCTCTCTGTGTGTTCTCATGAATAAATAAATAAAATCTTAAAAAATAAATAAATAAATAAATAAATAAATAAATAAATAAATAAATAAAATATGACAACCATTTCCCTACAATATTACAAGGATATTCCATAATGCTATTTGCCTCAGTATCACATGCTTTTTAGTTTAGTAAATAACTTTGTCCAGGAATTGAGATTTTCTTCCCTAAATTGTAGTATATTTTCAGAATGATCTTGAACATAAGAATAACATGAAATGTCCACCAGCTGTTTTAAGAAGCAATTTTTTTCGGCGGGTCCTAGATTTGATAAATCAGCTGTAGATTATAGTAACCTTTTCATATATTTAGGCAAGATACCACATGAACTGTGGCTCTTAAAATCATGCAAATCTTAATGTAAAATTAGAAAATGAAAATATTGTGAGAGGGGAAAAAAAGGAAAAGAAAAGAAAGCATATATGAAAGAATTTACTTTCAAAGATAAAATAATTGATCTCTCGGGGATCCCTGGGTGGCTCAGCGGTTGAGCACCTGCCAGGGCATGATCCTGGAGACCCAGGATCGAGTCCCACATCAGGCCCCCTGCATGGAACCTGCTTCTCCCTCTGCCTGTGTCTCTGCTTCTCTCTCTCTCTCTCTCTCTCTCTCTCTCTCTCTCTCTATCTCTCATGAATAAATAAATAACATCTTTAAAAAATATATTGATCTCTCAAAAAAAAAAAAGTCATGGACTTCAGACACTCAGTCACTGAGGAATTTCAGGCAACTTACATGATCTCCCCAAACACTGAGCTAATAATCACCTATAGGAGGAAAACAAGGGAACTCTGTTAGATGATCTATGTTTCTTCCGTTTTGAATATTTTATGATCTGGTGCAAATCTGTTAGAGAAACCAGTTACCAGGTTTATCCTGGCAAGGTAACTCTTAAAAAGAATTTTGAAAGCAGAAAGCAGAGTGTTAATAATCATTCTGATCAGAAATATATAAAGAGTGGGAATTGATGTATGTACTGATGTATATGTATGCATTCAATGGTGTGTTTATTCCTAGGAATTACTAGGCTATGAGCTAAAGCAAAGGGCCACATTTTTTGTAGGGCCTCAACCAAATGTCCTCTTCCACAGTCTGGAGCATCCATATGAACAAAGTATTTCTACAGTGTCATGGAACAGAGGCGCCTCAAAACAAATGAACTAACTTCTTTCTTGCTATACAATATCCCTGACAAAATGGAAAAGCAAGCTTTGCCTAAGTTTTGTTTTGCTTTGGGAAGGAGGGGAGGAGGTTTGGCATATTGAGGAGTGAACTGCACAAAGCCAAATATCATGTTCAAATAAAATAACTCCAGGGGATTTTGGAAAACAAGAGTAAATTCAGCTCCTTTACTAATAATATGTTGCAAAGAGAAGTGGGGAAAAAAGCATTCCAGTAACTACGACCCCACCATCACCACCTGCCTCAGTAGACATACTATATTACATGCTCTTGGCTGCCAGACTGGTAATTCAGTATCACAATGCACAGAGATGCCAGCTAGCACACACCTGCATAATTTTTCAACAGCTCCCTTTCCTAAAGGTGCAACAAAGACCCTCCCTCCCCACTCCATCAAGAAGAAAACAAAACAAAACACTTTAGTCTCTCAACTTCTCCCAGAAGTAATACCATATCTTATGCAAATCCCAAATTGCAAGGCTAACTTCACCAGCAAATCTCCAAGAACATGGAAGGAATAAAATTCCATGGAATAAATAGATCAATAATTACAAAATTCACCTCACTACTCAATCCATCCTCAAGGAAAGCAGCAGTAGGATACACAGGATAGTGTCAAAGCTTTTCTGAAGCATAGTGCCAGCTTGCAGATAAATCCACATCTGGCATGCTATCATGCTAAAAGAAAATGTCTTAATTTTTTTCTAATTTAAAACTATGTACATTGTGATCTACTGAATATTAGCCCACAGAATAAACCAGATGCAGCCATGCTCCATTAACACTGAGGGCAAATTATCGACTGTGAGGATGGCCAGGTCTTAAAAATAGAGGAAAACCTAAGCCAAGGCTTAAATACACCAACTTCTCTGGCCTTCTCCATGAATTTGGGTTGATGAAAGGGAGATAAAAGAAAAATTAATGAGAATTACAAATAATCTAAAAGACAACCACCATTCACTAACAGGGAATGCTGGGTGTGCTTTTAATTTATAGTTCTTAATTGCGGAGAATTTAAAGAATACCAGAGGTGAAAGTGGGGTCTTTACTACTTCAAATAACCTAAAATAATTAAGAAAAAAGGGCAAGCCCCAAAACTGTCACAACTGCATTCATCTAAATATAGCAATTATCAAGTGCAAAGCCAATCTGAATTTAGTCAGAGTTATCCTAAAGCATTCAGTGATTTCAATTTTTTGTCTTCTAAACTGTATTCTTGGGAATTGCCAAATTAAAAGCCCCTTTTATGAGGGTAAGAGGATGATAAAAGCAATAATTGAAATTGGTAGGAAAAAAAATCCTATAAAACAGATGGGGTACTCAAAGAGGACAAAATAAAGTTCCGGCAATTGACTTTGCAGAGGGAAAGATCACTAAGGGGCAGAAATGAGATGCTTGAAAATAAAAATATTCGGGTCAGAACATAACTTTTGATCAAGAGGCTTGGTCAACTAACTATAACTATCTAATTCACTAAAATACAAAAACAGTCTTAGCTATAAAGAGCCAGATACAGCCCCAGTATGATCTGCTTGAAATAGGCTGAACAACCTTTTCACATATAATTGTATAATTGTATAGGCTAATCATATACCATATTCCAGTAACTATAAATCTATAAATCTATTCTATAAATAAATCTATAAATAAATTCACTTGAGAAACACTGTAAGTGTCATTTTTAGGAAGATTTTTTTTCACTTTTAATAAATGAAAAATGACCCCTTTAAAGGTTTTAGTTAAGTAAATATACTTTAAACAGACATCAGGTTACTGTTCTGTCATGGTTTTGATGGATGATGTATGAAAATACCAAAAAACAGAAACAGGAAGTGAATGCATATATATGGTCTGGGGGAGGGTTGGGGTGTTCTCTTGAGAAGCCAACTTTAAAAGAGTAGGTGAAAAACCAGCATACGGGTCAAGAACCAAAAGGTTATCCTTCCCGTGACTACACCACAGTTTTATCCCCCATGTCTAAGCTGCACCTGCATAATGGGTCTGTAAATATTGCCCAAAGAATCGTTAATAGGAAGTCAGGAGGACAGGATTCTAGTTATCCACTTGCCCACTGACTTCCTGCCTCACTTTATGCAAATCATTTCCCCTCCTTCATTCACAACCAAGGCATTCCACTTAGGACTGCATCTACTTCAAAGGAAGGGAAAATCTGCAAAGCGAGCTTGCAAACAGATCCCTGGCCACCATATCCTATTGAATCTATCATCATGATCGGGCAGGAAGAGATCCCCAAATTGGCCCCATGGTCCTCTGGCAAGGCATTCAACTTCTCCTCCCTGTCTCCCTTCCTGCCACAGTCGTCTAGCTGCCAGACATGTACGAATTGTGCGCTTGATAGTTTAAAAAAAAAAATCCTTCCTCCAAGCACTTTTCCTGATGGCCCCAGCCAAAGGGCCGCCTGTTGCCACCTGTCAGTTGTGGGGATTAATTACCTGAGCCCAGGCTGGGAGCGGCACATTCTTCCCAGGGCCGCGCCCACAGATGTTGACATCAAGCAGGTGGGCTGTCTGTTACCCGCTCCCCGTGAAGCCCAGGCGGGAGCCCACCGGGGGCCTGGCAGGTGGAGGGGGGTGGGACATCCAGACTGCACCCATAAACCGCGGCAGGGAGGGATGTGCCCTGAGACCTCTCTTCGGGAAGCCACAGGCAGCTCTGCGGCTAGCCCTGGGCACTGGCCTGGCTGGGGAGGCAGCTGCAGCCTTCCTTTCTGGAGGGCAGCGTGTTGGCACAGACCTTGGAAAGGGGTGGGGGGTGGAGGCCGCCAGCCTGGTTCTAGTTGCCTGAGGGTGTGAGTTTGGAAAGCCGGTTTAAAAAGATTTGACAGACCTGATTGGTAATTTTGCAACTGTATCTCCCCAGGAGGGTAAAATGACCTTTCATTTAGTGTCTCTTGTCAGGGCCATCCCTGCCAACCCTGCTTGACCAGTAATACCATTTGCGGTTGCCTTCACAAGGTGGACACCGGAAGGTATTTGTCAGAGGGGCCGGTATACAGCAGGTGCTCAATATATGTTGCCTTACCTTTGAGGTTTCCTGAAGTCACAACAACCTGCGGAGACTCGGATAGTAAGGTGACTCTCCTGTTTTACGTGTGCAGAGACCGGGGCTTAAAGGTTTTTTTTTTGTTTTTTTGTTTTTTAATTATTTATTTTTGATAGTCATACAGAGAGAGAGAGAGAGAGAGAGAGGCAGAGACACAGGCAGAGGGAGAAGCAGGCTCCATGCACCGGGAGCCCGACGTGGGATTCGATCCCGGGTCTCCAGGATCGCGCCCTGGGCCAAAGGCAGGCGCCAAACCGCTGCGCCACCCAGGGATCCCGGGGCTTAAAGGTTTAAAGCACCACCACTCTGCTAAATGTTAGGACTGTGCATGGAACTTTGGGCAACGTGTCTTCTCAGTGCGGATCACACAGCTGCAAACAAACCTCCTGAGTGGCGTGCATACTCCCTGTCCCCTTGTAAAACAAACCTGGACATTCCCCAGCCATACATGAAGATACAACTATTTGTGGGGTAAAAATTCTTCTAGCAGGAACCCTGGTAGGCTGAAGCTCCAGGGGATGAGGCACTCCATTGGACATATCTAGTTGAACTGTCCAATTTATAAAAAAAGAGAATAAACTCAGGGGAAAGGTCACACCGGGCATCAGCAATAAGACAGGACTAGAACCCATAACTCCTAATTGCCAACCCGTGATCTTTTCACTGTAAAACATTCCTATACCACTTCTCTCTGAGAAGGTGTCATCTGGGGGTTGGCGGGCATATCGGAGAGCTTCCTAGGAGCACACGCACACTCTAGACAAGAAACACTCTATGCCAACCATTGTTTCCCTTCCAAGGCCAGCAGCAGCATCCGTGACTAACCAGCGCACTCTCTGGGGTTTAGCCCTCATTTCCCCTTAAGGAAAAGTGTCTTCCTTCCCCTCAGGGTGACCTCACTATCCCTCACAGCCAGCAGAACCCTAGGATCCTATCCCTATCCTTTCTTTCAACCTCAGGTTCTAAACCTGATACCCCTAGTTCTTCCTTAGCCCTTACATTGGCATATGGAAAAGGCAGCCTCAGGTCAAAAAGGCACTGGTCCTGTTCAGAACTCAGGTCACTGCCCACCAAGAAGGTTTCCTATCCCTGGTCCAGGACAAGGCCTCACACTGTGGCTCTCAAACCAGCAGGAGTCCCTCCCTGGTGGCTATTCCTCTTCAACCCCTGGATGCTAGAGTTGAAGGCCCTTGTCTCTACTTGCACATAGACCCTTGTGCTCTCCTTCAAAATGACTCCCAGGGTACAATTCTTAACCCTCTGGTCCCTGCTGGAGCTGCACCTGTGCAGTGAACAGAAACATCTTCAGAAACTTGTCACTGCTGGACACATGTATATGCCTAAACCTACATAGTGGCCCAGGTACCCTGTGTAAGGTACTACGAAACCTATGAGTTCTCATGCATTAGATTCATGGCTTATTTTTACATTTCATCTGCAAATTAACCTTAAAAGTAAACACTATTCCAAGCATGGCAATTTGTTCGGATCTGAAGGATACTCTTTTTTATTGCAAAGCTGGTGGGCCAGTCTTACAAGAAGAGACAGGGGACTATGTCTAGACAGTGCGGAGCATAATAGTGTCTACTGATTTCCAGAAATGACACTGGTACTCACCACCTGCGTTGTCATTAACGGTTTATAGAGTACTTCCATATACACTACTAATTCTCAGCTAACTGTACGAGTGAATCATCTGTCTCTACTTTGTGTCCATGAAGAATCAGAGGCTCAAGTAGGTAAGCTAGTTTTGCTTGCAACAAAACAGGGGTAGAGGACAAGGTCAAGCCTCTAATCTAGGTTTTCAAGTTGAGGGCACCTACTGTGCATGTAGACACATCATATGATACATTGTAGGATGTCTCCCTGTGCATTTATGGGGCCATTGCTGCATTCAGGTTACTCGACTACATGTTAGGACAGGAAGGGCTGGGGACCAAGTCCCCACTCTCTGGAAACTTACCATTTAGAAAAGATGAGTATAAATAAATATTGCTAACAAACAACGGAATTTAAAATGAAGAGACAAACATAATGAATGGAACATGAATACCAAAGTGCTTTCTGGCTGTAAAGTCCCAGAAAGTTATTGAGACGCTGAAAAATTGTCATCACCTCTCAAGGATGTAGGTTTATAAACATTGCAACAAATACTCTCCAAACCTTTAATACATGTGCTTACCATCCCCTACTTCTCCTTCTCTCCCTTTCTCCAACACACACACACACACACACACACACACACACACACACACACACACTCAGTTAAGCTCTGTTTTACAACATCAAGAGTTTCACAGTTTTTCTTTTAAGAAGGAAAAATAGACAACTCAATTCATTCCTAAAATAACTGCAGAGCTTCCAAGTTTCAATTAGTAGAATTATGAATAGGTATCTACAGTTTGGAGGATTATTGCATGAACAAGAAAAATTTAGGATCTGCATCTTTCAATCAACCACAGCCTTTGCCATTTCCTAATGCATTTCCTAATTTCCTAATGCATGCTCAAATATTCCTAATTTCCTAATTTCAATTAGTAGAATTATGAATAGATATCTACAGTTTGGAGGATTATTGCATGAACATGAAAAATTTAGGATCTGCCTCTTTCAATGAACCACAGCCTTTGCCATTTCCTAATGCATTTCCTAATTTCCTAATGCATGCTCAAATATTCAAATATCTGAATATTCTGGTGATACATATGTACTAAGTAGGACCCGGGTGTGCTGCATATTAAAAAAAAAAACATAAGCTAATACTTACTGAACATGATTTAGTCCAGTACTTTGCTAAATTCTTATGTCTTAATATAGTCTTCACAGTAACCTGTGAAGTAGATATTATGACTCTCCATTTGCCAGAAAAGTGAATTGAGACTCAGAAAGGTTAAATAAGTTTCCTAATCTTTCACAGCTACCAAGGAGCAGGGCCAAGTTCAACTCCAGGTTCCCTTGATGGCAGCGCCTTTCAGGGCACAGCTCAGGGCACTAGGGATGAGGTGGTCTGACTCTCTGCAAATCCTTATGCCACATTATCAGGGTGACATAGCCTGCTGGAGCTGCAGACTCATCTCCAAGATAGAGCTAATACCACGACCCTCTTTGGGTTTGTTGTGAGGGCTGAATGGGGGAAGCCAGGCCGTGTGTCCAGTCCAGTGCTGGGTCCAGCTAAGTGCGTGTGACCAACAGCAGCTCTCCTCATGGTACCACCATGTTAAGTCCCACTAGTCATTTATACTGTGCAACTTTATTGCTAGACCAGAGACCAGCAAAGTTATTTCAGAGCCACAAAGTATTTTCAAGACAAACTTTTAAAGATGACTCTTTGACTCAAGACCTAGCTCATGAATAGGAAGGTATGTTTCTGGGGTGAATCAGGAAACAAAGAAGAAAGAGTAGAGACAGAAAAAAAGAAAAAATATATTGGAAATCTAGTTTTCTCACTATAACTGAAATCTAGGTGAGTGGATAATTCTCTTTCTTAATAATGTTTTGTGATCGTCTGTGTGTTGGGGGAGGCCACAGTACTGGTTCTGCTTTGTATTATCTACTTACATATATTTAAACTGTAAGCCTAATGCATGTCCTCCTGACAGAAACTAAGTCAAATGAGCAAAGAGGTTAAATCTGTCCATGAAAGAGTACCAACAATTTTGATAATCATTACTCTGAT
The DNA here is from genome assembly GCF_018345385.1 of Vulpes lagopus. Classification (NCBI taxonomy): domain Eukaryota; kingdom Metazoa; phylum Chordata; class Mammalia; order Carnivora; family Canidae; genus Vulpes; species Vulpes lagopus. The sequence goes on from NC_054840.1 coordinate 20,201,930, forward strand.
AGTTTATATCCTTCCTTCCTTTTACCTCAGAGAATAGATGCCCAGGTATAAATATAATGGAATTTAAAAATATTCATTAATAGGGGTGCCTGGGTGGTACAGTTGGTGAAGCTTCTGACTTCAGGGTCAGTTGAGTTTCGGTTCGGGCCCTGATCTCAGAGTCATGAGATCGAGCCCTGCATCAGGCTTTGCGCTCAGCTTGGAGTCTGCTTAAGACAGTTTCTTCCTCTCTCTCTGCCCCTTCCTCTACCTTTAAAATGACAAATAAATCTTTAAAAGGAAAAGAAGGCAAATGAGTAGCAAACGGATTTCAAAACATAAACAGAGGCCATGCTTGCTGATCTCTGACCTCCTTTGATTTACTGGATTTTTAAATTACACTTAAAGTACCAGGGGCTTGTAAGTGGGCTACAATGAATGTGTGAAAAGTTTAAGGGACTTTCGGGATGCCTTAACTACAGCTGCCCCTAAGGTTCCAAGGGAACAATGACAAGATGAATTTCTCTCAAGGCTACATCATCATATAAGCAAATTGTGGAGTTTCTTAATTCCAGATAAGCACAGGAAGTCCCCGTGCTGGAACGCTGAGATCCTAGGGGTACTATGGGATACTGCCAAGGAATAGTGTAACTCAAAAATTAGATCAGATTTGCTACTTAATACCTTTAAGCCAAGTTTTACACTTTTGTTCTCCTGCCTCTTTTTAAATAAATCCGTAAGAACTAAAATAATTTTAAGATGTCTATTTCCATGGTTGATAATTAGGGACTGTGTGGCCAACTAATATGTAGGTGTCTGTGTTTACTGGGGATGGGGGAAGGAGGTGGAGGTTAGGGAGAGATGTAAACAAACCCTTTCCTTACTTGTAATACCGCTTAAAAGCTTATCATAATGTTACTTCCTATTTCCCTATAGTTCACTTGTTTAAGATGAAAACAGGCTTCATCTTGCAGGCTCCTTTTTTTTTTTTGCATTCCTCATAAACTTAATATTCTAAGTAGCCCCAACGGGGAAAAGAATGCAATAGAACTGTCTTAGTTATGCTGTGGAGATAGAGTATATCTATTAAAATGTTTTAGCACTAACAAGAAAAATAAACAAATCTGTTAAGAGCAGTCGTCCTTGTGAACAAATCTGAAACAGTATCAGAAAGGGAAAGAGGAAGGAAACAGATATGACACAAAGGAAAAAGAAGGCTGGAAGAGAGGGAAGGAGGTCCCAAAGACTATGGAAGATAAGTGTGCTAGTTCAGCTTGTATTTAAATGCATGTGCAGACTTTTTGTCACCTCACTAATGCTGAATTCAGTCTGGTGGGAGGGATAAAAAAATTCACTTCTGCTTAAAGAGTTGTTGTTTGAGCAGGGAATAGCATTTCCAGATCCACCAGTTAAAACCAATGATTCCTTTGTTAGTATAAGTATATCCCATAAACACATGGGATGTACTTATGCTAAAATTTGTGTTGTCTATCTGAAATTTATATTTAACTGGATGTTTGGACATCCCCCCCACCCCTTAAATCTGATAACCCTCACTGGGAAGGACATAGAGACATCTTCTTAAATTTTTGTTCTTGGCATTTTCAAAGTTACCAAAACCATCACCTATCTTTAACAGTTATTAACACTTTGCTAATCTTATTTCAGGATAGAGGAGATTCTGGTAAATAGGAATGAGGGGAGAGAGGGGGAATATCTTAGACAGAAGGGATAGCAGGAGCAGAGGCATGGGAGTGGGAAAACAAAACAAATATCGTCTTCTGAGGACCGTGAAATATCGCTGCTGGCAGTGGGGCAGAGTATATTTTTGGAATCACAGCATGCTGTGAGGAACACAATACTCACAGAGGCGGAAGGCTCATTTCCCTAGCATCAAATTGGTGTCAGATCTCCAGAAAAGTTACATAACTCTTCATCTGAGAAGTGAGGGTAATAACTGCCAACTTGACAGGTTATAAGGATTAAATGTGATAATATGTACGTGTGTGTGTTGAAAAATATAAGACATTTTACAAACAGAAAGAGATCATTGTTATTAGTGGGAGTTTGGGCCAAAAAGGAATACTTTGATCAGAGCATGACGTGCTTAGAGGTCAGTGTGCAGTCATCAACAATGGGCATCAATGATCCTAGATCTGCGAGGTGTGTTAGAGAGATGCCTCTGCCTGACACTGAAGAGGGAAGGGAGGGAGGGGCAGGGTTGGAAACAAGTATACCAGTTGATCCAGAGGCATATGGGCTCACTCTAGAACAGGAACAATGAGAATAGGGATGAGAGGTACTACCAGAACCGAATAATCTTGATGCCATCAACTCTAGGTTTCTCGGGAGCGTGAGATGAGAGATCATTTGACTAATCAATGTCTTTATTTCTGCAGGTCACAGAGCAAGAACTTTTTGGTTTATCTAGCCCTAGAAAAGGTATGCTTTTCAACTGTCTACTAGTTCTAATGCTAGAAAGTGTTTTATTAAAGAATTTCATTGTCCTTATGTTAGGTTGCCACTAATAAAGGTTGATGAATCTTGTAAATCTCCACCACTTTGGGGCCATTCAGTTTCATATTATCTGCGAAGTGAAATAACAAAATCTACTCTTTAAAGAGGGATTCTTTGACATTCTTTTTCTTTAAGATTTTATGTACTTATTTAGAGAGGGAGAGTGCACAAGCAGTGGGATGAGCAGAGGTGAGGGAGGGAGAAAATCTCAAGCAGACTCTGAGCTGAGCGCAGAGCACAACATGAGGCTCAATCCCATGACCCTGAGATCATGACCTGAGCCAAAATCCAGAGTCAGGCACTCAACTGACAGAGCCACCCAGGCACCCTGGATTCTTTGATATTCTAAGTCGCACATGTGCATTTGATTTAACTCCTTAGAAGAACTAAGTAAAACAAATAAACCAAAAAAAGAAACAAAATTTTTCTTCCATAATTGCCATTTTCTCAAATGTAGAATATGGATAGAAGCAAGAGCAAAATCTCTTGAAAACAGCAAATACCCATGGAAATAAACCACTGTCCACTTAACCAAAGGAATGTGCATTCTGACATGCTGATGGTAACATCTGACTAGTAAGCCCAATCTTCCTTAACCCACTTCTAGAGAACATCTCCTCATAGTCTGAACCTGGATTTGCTCTGGTTACAGACAAATGGCTGCTAACAGAACAGGGATTAAGCATGCAGTATGAATATAGTGCAATGCTTTCATTATGCTTATTATAGGTGAGACACCAGGGTGGTATACACACACCATAGTCAAGATTTCCGTTCATTTATCTGACTGGCCACTGATTCATTTCCAGTTAGGACTTAGACGAAAAAAAGATATTAAAGTATTCCCAGTCAGAGAACTAAGGGGAGAGAGCTGGCAAAGGTCTCCTATTTTAAGGCTTTCATAACCTATAATTTATTCTTCCCACTTTTAGTCTGTTAGCTTTAGGAGTTGAAGTTTAATGAACTTTAACCATCCATCTGTATTCTTTTTGACTATACAAGTCGCCCTATAGATAGCTTCACAAGCTATAGAGAATCTTAAAAGCAAAGCTCAAAGGGATTTAATTCTCGAACCCTATATGTGTGGGATTCCAATCTGGGCGCAAGTCTGGATTCCACCAATGTCACAGGGAATCAGGGACATATAATAAGACTCCTTTCATGGGACCAGACCACCCAACTCTATCTCAATCAAGATTAAAATATTTGGCAATGAATGATCCAGTTCTCAGTCCCCAAAGTTGTGAAACGTGTATCCTTTAATAGTTTAGGGGGGGGGAAAACCCCAAGGAATGAAAAATAAATTTATGAAATCAACATCTAACTATTATTTCTGAACAAAATAGCAAAATACACACTTTCCTTCAAAAAAACCACCCAAAACAAAAACAACCCATCCTGGGCAGAGATTTAGGTGCAGAGATTTTGGAGCAGAGATTTTGGAACTGCATTCCCAATGAAAAAAGAAAAGGGAGGGTGTGCTACTGTTGGGTGCACCAAACTCTCTCATCAAACCAGTTGGATTATGGTCTTAATCACCACCATAGATGAAAGTGAACTGCAAGTTTGGGAACCCACAGCCCAAGTGTTAGATAGAATTTATTCTGTGGGAACAACAGCAGAATGACTGGGGAGACACATGCACAGAAAGTACGTGGACTAAATGGTCACAGACTCTTGTTGATTTTCAGTAGAAATATCTAATGGAAATATCCCTGATTTAAACATAGGAGGAGGAGCAAGCTCGTGAAATCTGAATGGCAGAAAGCTCACCTCCCCCACACCTTTACCCCAAAGCTTAAAAATCTATGTTTTTCCAAATAGAATATTAATAAATTCCCCAAGTCTCTCCTCTCCAAAACTTAAAAAAAAAAAAAAAAATCTGTCAGACTATCAAAGCACTGTCAGTGCCAGTAAAACACATCATTAAGGTGAGTAATTTTCCTGTTTACTTCAAACACTTTTTTTCCCAAACTCGAACCTGGGCAGGTCTGATCAGGTAAGGCTTTGGAACGAGTCAAAGCGTCCCCAATTTCTACATAAACGCTGCAGGCCATGGGGCAAAGACAAGCCTCAACCAGCACTCCACAGTAGTCCAGCTTCCCGGCGCCTCTGGTCTTGTCTCCTCATACCTTACAAGTATCGTCATGTCTCCTAGCCCTCAAATTCTGTTTTATCTGCAACACATACACACACACACACACACACACACACACACACGTGCACACACATCCACTTGTTTTCTTCCTTTTACCTGTAATTAAATATATACAGACATACATTTGGAACAAATCTTATAACAAGTTGTTCTTTCCTGTGTACCTTTCAAAATAAAATATCTTCTACTTTGAATCCATGCATTCTCTTCAAGTGCAGACAATGGTCAAATGCAAAAGAATAATCTTTTCTAATTGCTAAAATAAAATTGCTGGAGTTTTTAAATGCACTGGAGCAGAGATCTGGTTTCTCTCTCTCTCTCTCTCTCAGGGAAACAAGTACTACTGCCTTAATTACACAATGTTTTTAAGATCTACCCTCTATGTAAATATAAGTACTTTATAGTAATAGTGTAATTCATGTTGCCCTTCTTAAAAGACACAAAAAAGGAAATCAGAGAAAACTGCCATCTTTGACATCAGATTAACCTTTCAGCGTGGTCTAAGGAGACAGGAAGCTGGACTTTGCGTTTAGTCGTAGATCTATTTTGTTTACATGAACAGATCAGTACACCTCCTGAGCTGACTTCCCAGTCTATAAAACAGAGCATTAAAAAAAAAAAAAAAAAAAAGGGTCCCTAGATCACAGGGGTATTGTGAGTACTACTGTTTGCAAAGCACTTTGCATTCTTTGGGTGAGAGGTGTTGTGCTTGTTATTAAGACACTGCACTTACATAATCCTAAACATGCTCACAAATTGGGAAGGCAGTTTTCAAGCCAAAGGCATCATGATGGTTTGTTTTACACTAGAGATGAACTTATTTACATACTGATCTCAAGTACCTATTTGCTCCTGCTCATTTACCCTGTTTTCTTCCTGAGGCCATCACTATCATCACTTCTGCTTCCCCCACCATACTTTGCTTTAGGTAGAACAGGAAAATGAAAAGGAAATTAAATAATGAGTGATAGAGAACTTATACTGAGTGGAAGCTCATATTATTTCCCCACCCTAGGGGCAGGGACTAAATGTACCAGGAATGAGGGAGGGCCCCAGCAAATCTAATCCTATTTATCATTTGTCAATAGTGAATAAGGGAAGGTCCTTAAGGGAAAAAGGGAAGATCACCTTTGTCCTTGCTTTTTTGATCTCCTTAGAAGAATCTAAATTTGAGCAGGCAAAAATGTAACAGCCACAAAAGTGTGAAAGTCAAGATACCTGTAGAAAGGGCCTTTCACTCAAGGGTCATTAATTCCTGAATTTATGAGGATAGCATTGCTATTGATTTGCTAGATGACTTTAAGCCTCGAGAGGAAAGTAACTCTGCATGTGTAAAATGTGAGTATTAATTACTTACCTTGAAGAATTGTTGTATGAATCAGTTACCATAATATGAGGTGCCTTATGGATTCTTGGCCTGGTGCTCAATAGATGGTAACTATTAATTTTACCCCATCATCTAAATTTTGAATTTGCTCATCAGTTGCCAAATTCTGACACCATAATACTATATACAGGAGAAGAGCATAATTAACTCTACTGCCAGAGGTAAAAATGTAAGTCAAACATTGTTTTATGAGGAAATGAAGAAAGGAGCAAAGAGCTTTTTATTTTACCCTTCCTTGCTAAGTCATTACTCTTGGCTTTAGCTGTTAAGCTTTCTCTAGCTCTAGTTATTGTACCTGAGTTGGACCAGAGCTTCAGTACCTGAGCTCTACACTCAGGAAAGTTGGGCCTGAGCAATCTCCTTTGATTTAGGACTTTGGCTCTACTGGCTGTCCATCTGCCAGTCCCTGGGGCTGACTCTAAGAAGAATAGTTTAGCCCGTCAAGTCCTTTTCAGAGAAGTCAAAGATAACTATTTAATTGTCTAGTCACTTAGTAAAACCCAGCGACAAGAAGAAATGTGAATGCTCACATTGTCTAAAGATTCATTTCCCCTAATGAGAGCATGATAACTTTCACGGCACACCAAGTTCTAGGCCCCAAATTAAAATGCTAACCCTGTATGTTGTAAATTAAAACCTATCACTTAGAGGCCAAGTGCCCACTTCTTTAATGACAGTGCTCCTGTAATACACAAATAAGATTAGGAATGGGGAGGGGGCTTAAACAGGACGGATTAGGACAGAATGTCCTAAAGTTGCTACTATGCAGTGAACGTATGACCAAAACCAAAGTCCGGTGGTCTGGAGACACAGGCTCCTCATTCCACCTGTGAACTTCTGTGTCCTCATCCTCAACATTAAGATGAGGATAACAACACTGAACTTTGATGCTGTTGTGAGGCTCAAGTGATATCATGGAAATGATAATGTACCATACATAATAAAGGTATCAGTAAAACCATTACTTAAAAAAATAAACTAAGAAATATCCTCAAAAAGAACTTTCTAAAAAGTGTGGAACTTTCTGCTTATGTAAACTATCCTCTGCGGTAGATTTATATTGAAATCAATGACTAGGTGGAAAATTAATAATAAAGGTGACTAATCAAGTCAAATTGAAATATTTAATGGACATAGAAAGAATTCAGGAGCTAAGGAACCCAAAATGGAAGAGTTAAATAACTATCCCCCCCTTTGAAATCACAAGGGTTTTTGTTGTTGTTGTGACAGAGGGTACAAGACTCTTCTCACCTAACTCAGCTCTGAAGTCCCTATCCGTTTTCATTTCAGGGTGAGCTGGCAGCTTTGGCACTAAGAAAGGAAACCACACAGACACCATAAGGACAGCCTGCTCCTCTGAGTGAGCACTTCTGGCCCATCTCTTCCAGAAAAAGTAGGTAGAGAAACTTTCAGATTTTTTCCGTTTCCCTAGTAGTGTAGTAGAATAATTATATATAGTATTTTTACCCTTACAGAGTTCTATATGATCATTTTGTGTCTTAATTGTACCAGACCTTGTAAGTGGTGTCCATTCTACTTTTACACACTCATTCTTTTATCCCAACAGTATTTACCGATTGTCTATACACTCTCTGATTCTTTGAAAGCCCAGAGAAAATGTATTTATCTCTATTTTTTCTTGTGACACGTATTAATTTCTTTATTATAATTATAGGTGTTCATTTGTCTTCCCAGCCAGAAGGCTATGAACTTCTAGACAGAGACCTTACCTTGTCCATCCTTCACTCAAGTGGTAAACACAACAAAACAAGAACAAAATTGCATGCTATGTAAAGGGAAATGACACATGTAAAACAAATAAAAATATATTTGAAATGAATAAATACATCACTGAGGTCCGTGACACAAACTCACTCTTATGAAAAAGGAAATATGCTAATGATTTTTCAACCCTATTTCTAAACTGCAAGGTTTTACTCCAAAAAAATAATAAAAATAATAATAATAAATGCTGATATCCAATTTCCAGATGGCTTCAGAGTATTTCTTTAGTGTGATAAAATGAACTTTGTCCCTAACCCTTGCCATGAAAATGGGAGAGACTATAAATCAAATTGAAAAGTAGATGGCTTTTTGTTTTGTTTTGCAAACCCACAAGTTATCAATCCTTTGTATCAAGAACTGTGGCAGACTGTTAAAAGGGTAGCTCTTAACTATAATTTATAAAGGTCTAGCTTTCTTCACCACCCAGATTCCCTTTGTCAGATCTAAAATCTGAACTTCAGATATGCCAGACTGTCTTTGCCTCAATAATAGTTTGATACTCTCTCATCAACCCCCTATCCCCACATCCTATTCTAATCCCACTAAATAGCCACTTGCCTTTCCTTCCAGAGTCCAAGAAAATGAAGGTTGACCGTTTAGCTCATACTTAACACAGTACTAACAACTCCTGAATGGTACAAAGAGAGACTGTATGTCAGGTGAGGTATGCCTGTGCAATGAATACAAATCTACCCCGGAGAAAGAGTTTACTTGGTTGAAAAAAAGTGAAGGTTACATTTTGGTTTGTTAATTAAAGGGGAAAAAAGGGCAAATATTTGAAGAAAACTGGCAGAGGTTGTAGAAATCGTTGACACGCAATTTAGTTAAGAAATGGAATGAACTAATTTTCAAAGAAGTTGCTCCGAAAACTGTCTCGTTATACCTTTAAAATAATACACGCACTTTTCTCTATCTGTTCCTTTCCCTCCCTTCATATGTGGGTCAAATAATCAGGGAGACAAGAAAGAGAAGCAGGTTCTGTAAAGATTGCCAGTCGATTCTAACTTCTTTACATGGATCTAGCTTTCTAAATAAATGCTTAAAGCTCTTAATCGTATTATATTTAGTATCAATTAAAGCAATCTGGGTAGCATGCTTCTCAGAAACAGCACGTTTCAGGCACTAAAGCAGGAAGAAGCATGAAATTGATTTCCTGATCCCTCTTTTCAGATGCTTGGGTTTCTAGGCAGGTGATTTACAAAATATCCTCTTTTGGTCCAATTCCTACAGCAAGGCCTAGAAATATGGTACCTGTAAAGAATTTTGAATTCTTTATTGTGTATCAGTAAAAATAAAAGTAGTCTGGGATCCCTGGGTGGCGCAGCGGTTTAGTGCCTGCCTTTGGCCCAGGGCGCCATCCTGGAGACCCGGGATCAAATCCCACGTCGGGCTCCCTGCATGGAGCCTGCTTCTCCCTCTGCCTGTGTCTCTGCCTCTCTCTCTCTCTCTGTGACTATCATAAATAAATAAAAAAATAAAAAAAAAATAAAAGTAGTCTTTTAACAATAAATATCCCTTGTAATAAATTCATGAACCCTAATGGTCAGCAAGGGGAATGAAGAGACTTTATAACTCAATTCACTGAATGTTGAGGGTCAACCATGTGTTAAAGGACAAATACATTTTTCTAATGGTTGACTATAAAATAGCATTGATTTTTTTCATTACGCCCCAAACTGGAGTAAAAGATGCCTCTGTTTTCTTTGAGCTACTGTTAAATATATTATTTTTGCTCAGTAAAAGGCCCGAAGTGTTAATTCTCACATCTAGGATAAGAAATAGGAATAAGGCTTAAATATTTAGTTCAAAATGTTTGTTTCACAGATAAGAAAATCATGGCCCAAAGCAGCAGAATGGCCTGGTCAAAACCATCAAGGCAATCACTGGCTCCCTGGCAAGAGCTCTTCCTTCTTCAATCAATAAAACTTCCTCCCAGACATTTCCAATGAAAGGCAGAAGCAGACAGAACAGGAAGTGTTTTTTTTTTTTTTTTCTAATCTGGCCACTACAGACATGTGGGTACTTTCTCACACACACAAAAGCAATAGGATAAATAGCGAAGACTAATTCAAGAGAAAAAAAAGTAAAGCCTTGCACCCAAACCTCCCCTAATGTTTCAGGAATATATCATCGACGCCTTTGTTACCGTAGTCATGATTAAAAGCAGCTCTAAATCAACTCTGCAGAAAATGCTATGTTAGTAGTCAAAACAACCCCAACCAGGGAGAGTGAGTTTCTGTCTCTGCACCGTATACTCCGAATCCGCTCCAAACCCCACACTGACCTGCATTTCCCAAGCACTTATCTCTGATCTGATTATTACAACAGCCACCCAATCATCGTCTCTGCCTTCAGTCTTCCTGCCTCCACACCACTGCTGCCCCATTCACGGTCCTTCCATGCCTCCTCAGTGCTTGCAAGACTGAAGGCAAACTCCAAGAGATGATTCAGAGCCCCTCTCAGGCTGGCTCTGTGAACTTCTCCCCAGCCCCATTTCCTGCTCCTTTCTGGTTCTCTCCAAATTGCCTGGTCCAGGTATACCTATTTCCTCCTCTGACACTTAACACAGCATGTTTCCATTTCCATGCTGTTACTCACCTGGATCCTCTATCTGGAACGTCCTTTCTCCTTCTCCCACGCTGCAAGACCTTGCTCGTCTCTGGAGAGCCAGCTTTAAATGTTAACTCCTCTGGGAGGCTGGGCAAATTGGTCTGCTTTCTGTGCTGTATCACACCTTGTTCAGACAAGGAATATTCTCCAACGAATATCTGTTGAGACCCATTATATGTTCCAGCACTCAGATATAAAGATGAAAAAGCTATAGCCTGTGAGTTCACATGGTAATCGTGAGACATACGTGCCATACACTGGGATTCCGATTACGTATACCAACCGTAGTGAACATAGAGAAGGAACCCCTGAGTGTGAGTGTGTATGTGCACGTGTGCACGCGCATGTCAGGGGGAGGGATATGCCAAGGAAAAGCTTCATCTACAATTACAGCTTTCAGTGAGTTTTAGAGGATGAGTAGGAGTCTGTCTGGCTGACGAGGAGGGTGGTGGGTAGGGGGACATTCCAGACAGATTATAGCACCTGTCACACTGAATTACAGCTAGCTTTATCAGTTTGCCTGATAGACTGTGAGCTCTTTGAAGAAGGCGAGCTTACCTATCTATTAATATGATTACCCTACAGCATCTAGGTCTAATAATCACAAGGCTGATTGATCAAGGGCCTGCTCGGTGGCCGGCACTGGACTATGGGCATCACCTACTGTACTCTGAATATCCCGCAAGCAAGGTCATTTACATCTGAAAGAGGAGGAAATTGAGTCCCATAGGGCTCCGGTAACTAGTTTCATCACCCCAACTTGTAAACTATGGATTATGCACGTTTTTCTTCAAATTGTACCTTTTGGTGTTAAGAAACGAGCTTTGACACTAAAAGTGTTGTTTAGCGAACTGCAACAGTCAGGACCCTACTGATTTGGGGCCTCCGACTTAGCTTCAACAAAGGTACTTGGAGATATGAGTGCATAGACACAGCATATAAAACACATGAAGCATCAGATGGGAAATATTATGACAACAATAAGTATATGCTTGCTCATCCCACTTTGGGTGGGTAATTATGCTAAAGTTTCTGCAAAGATAAAATTTGGAATATTGCAAGAAAAAAATTAATGCTGTTTTTCACATAATTACTGAGATCTCCACATAGCTGAAATTTCTTAAAACTTACTGGCAAAATAAATAAAATATTCTATTTTTTTATTGGGATATTTCACTCAGATCCTTATCTCTATATAGTTCCTTGACACTGCATTTTATTAATATTTCCCCTCAAAAAGGGGCGCCTACGTGATTCAGTCAGTTAAGTGTCTGCCTTTGGTTCAGGTCAGGATTCCAAGGTCCTGTGGTGAGCCCCGCATCCAGCTCCTTGCTCAGCCCCGCATCCAGCTCCTTGCTTCTCCCTCTCCCTTTGCCTCTGCCCCCGGCTCATGCTCTCTCTCTCTCTCTTTCTCTCTCTCTCTCAAATAAATAAGTAAAATCTTTAAAAGAATAATTCCCCTAAAAAATTGTGTCTTGATATACCAAAAAAGTTAAAAATTGAAAATGGAAAAATAGTTAAAACGAACAACATGTATAGTTTTGTTTCTTAGAGAGATCCATTGTTAACATTTTGGTGTCCAAAAAAATCATTTTTAAAATATGTATTAACAAAAGCTTCCACATGCAAACTAACGCCTTTTCCAAGAAACTGATCAAATATAATCAAAATTTAAGTGACAAAACGCTTCTGAATTTTCTAATACAGAGGGCAACACCTGTCCTTCATGCATATAATGCTTACTGATGCCTCAGAAAGAATGAAAAAGTTCAGTTTTGTGGGTAGGGAAACTTTCATGATACCAATTTCCCTTTTAGAATCTGAAAAGATTCATTTTGCTGAAACAAACTACTACATGTGAAGCTTGGGAAGTTTCCTATTTTTCTTACAACTCCCTATTCTTTCCTTGCTTTCTCTGCCCTTTTATCCATGCAGCCTATTTCCTTGACAGAACAAAAAAGGAACCAGAAGGGGGAAGGCGAGGGAAAATAGGATGGGCTGCAGGAGTCGTGGGGGAAGAACCATATTTCTTGTAAACCCTGAGTATTTGTTATGAATTACAGCACAGACACCCAACCTTCTTCTCAAAAGGTTTGTCAAGAAGCAGATCACTGCCATAAAATTATTATTATTACTTTTTAAAGCACAAAGACTTAAGAAGGTATGTAAATAATGTCTATTAAAAAACAAAAACAGGGCAGCCCAGGTGGCTCAGTGGTTTAGTGCTGCCTTCAAGCCGGGGTGTGATCCTGGAGTCCCAGGATCGAGTCCCACGTCAGGCTCCCTGCATGGAGCCTGCTTCTCCCTCTGCCTATGTCTCTGCCTCTCTCTCTCTCTCTCTCTCTCTCTCTCTCTCTCTGTATCTCTCATGAATAAATAAATAAAATCTTAAAACAAAAAAACAGAAAAACAAAAAAGCAAGTAGGTTTCCCAGTTTCTCTCCCCACCACAGGGTATTACCTATATGTGTGTGTGTGTGTGTGTGTGTGTGTGTGTGTGTGTATACACATATATATGCATATACAATACAGAATGCATATGTACATATGTAGTGTATATATAATATACATGTATATACGTATATATGTACTACATATATTATACACATATATAAGAATATGTACATAAATTACATATATATGTATATATGATAATGTACATCATATGTATATGATGTGTCTGCATATATATATATATATATATACACACACACACACACACACAATAAAAACAAAGCACAGAGACAGGCAAAGACAATTAAAAATCCTGTTGTTTAACTGATATTGACGACACTTAATCTTATTCCCCCTTACGAACTTCTGTACCCCCTTCTGTTACCGTCTTTTTGATCAATATTTGAGCAATAACCCTGAATATTTGGGAGCAAATATCCAAGTATTTCTCTCATTATGTTTTCTATAAAATCTATCAGAAACATAAAAAATCTGGAAAGCATAATTTCTTTGCACCTATTGCTAAATTAACAGGTTGATTCATGAACCGTTCCTGATATTCCTAATATTTTCTACATCCACTTCAGATCGGCAGCTATTTTTATACCATATGGCTCAATGTTGGCACTGCGTACACTCCATGAGAGTATATATTTTAGCCAGTAGGCTATTAATGCATATACTTGCTATGTGAAGAAATGATATTTTAAGGAGAATCCTCTAAAACTTTATAAATCTTTTTAAAATTAGACATGTTCGAACAGGCACTAAAACACAAACAAGCCTTGGCCCTGTCTCATGCAGAATGGGTTGGTTACAGATGTTCTCCTGCAAGCTATATCTTGCCTATTACAAGAACATTCATCTCCCAAACACATCATTTCACCTACTTTGCCTAAAGCAAAACAAAACACACACAAAAATTAGAGGATTTTTGAAATATTATTATTAACTCTTAAACGCTTCCACTAATTTATGTCCTTACGGAGAAGACCAAACATCTGATTTCCAAAAGGCCTCCAGCCTGACAATTGCCTGCCTTCCCCCATGCGTGCTAAGGACAACAGGGGAGTCTCACTTGCGTCTTCATTTCTCTGACCTACAAAACTGATGCCTGGGCCAGCAGTGACTCATGAAGCTGGAGACATTAGCTCATGGCAATGATTCAGTCATGAGAATTCTGACAAGGGCCTCTCCCCTCACCAGTGCTTCAAGGGGAAATCAGTCCCTGGAAGGGATGGCTTCTGACCTAGGCACACATGGTAATGTGTCTGTGCTCAAGCACCGTGAGAAGGGGCAATGCGATCTGAGTGACAGCAGTCATCCTAATGAGAAAACGCTACATAAGCAACCAGCACACCCCAGTTACGAAAAGGTCCTTATCTCCCACAGCCAGCAGTCTCCGTCGGCCCGGGGAGGAGTGTGAATTCTATTCTAAAGGCTACTTGGCTTTCTCCTCAGGGAGAGAGGAAAAGCAGGAGGGTCAAGTGTCTGGAGGCTAGTAGGCCTCTGGCTTTTGTTACCAGGGGTGAGAGAGAACACGGCAGGAAGTTTTGAAATAGGCTGGATAATAATCATCTCATTCAGGCAGCACCTTCAGCTTGAACTTCAGTAAAAGGACGTGAACGTTAATTTTGCAAGACAGGAAGCTACCAGGCTTACCTGCTGCTTCCACCCCAGGACAGCAGCCATGGTTTGCACGGGGAGGGACTTCAGGGTTTACAAACTCCAGGGTTTGCCCCTTGTCATCTCACTTGACCCTCACAGCAAGCCTGGGGGTCGGTGTCATGATCCTTCTTTGAAAGATGAGGAAATGGAGGCAGCAGGGAGCCTACGTGATCTGCAAAAGCTCCAGCCGAAAAATGGCTGCCAGCCCCTTACTAACAGACCCTCCGGTGAGAGAGCTCCTCAGTCAGCTCCTTCCTCGGCTCCCTGCGCGGCCCCCGGGAGCAGGGACTTCCACAGCTGACTCCGGTGCTCCCTCAGGCCTGCCCTTCCCACCTCACAGGCCCCATATCACGGGGGAGCGCTCAGGCCCACCACTGAGTGCCTGCACAATCTAGCATTTTCCAAGCTGCTTCCTTTATTCCCATCTCTCTTCGCCCGTCCTCCACACACTGCTGGATTAGTGGGCTTTGTGTACGGATCTGAGCACGATAATCCCTGTGCTCGAGAAGTCTTCCGTGTCAGCACACTGCGCGTGGGACACAGTCCAAGTGCCTTGATCTGCATAGGCTGGCCTCATCCTACCTTCTGAGTTTTAACTTGTGCAGTCTCCCATACACGACCACAGCTTCAGGCAGAGAGTGGGGTTGCTGTCCTGGGAGGGCAGAAGCAGGCTTGCTTGCCCTCGTGTTCCTCCCCCATGGCCTGTCTGGAAAGTCTGCTCTCTTCCCCGTTTCACCAACTGCTTGGCACGGAGCAGGTCATCCATTGCTGGCCTTCTCTTTCTTTCCAGCCACAGAGGACTTCCCGTCTGGATGCACAGATTTTTTAATTCAAAGGAACTTCCAGAGGCTACTGGATTCATTCTCTCATCTAAAATTTGAGTCAAGGGTCCCACCTGCTTTCACACACCTGGTGGCTGAGCTCACGACCACTGGAGGCAGTGCATTCCAACCCTGTAGAACCCAGTCCGTTCTTCACGTTGAGCTAAATCTGCTGCCCTGTGACTTCCTCTTTTTTTGTGGAGACTGGGCCTTCTCAGGCCATCCAAACAAGTCTAGAGTGTCTAGAAACAAGGCTAGATTCAGAAAAACTGGCAATAAAGGAGATCTGTGCAACTGAATAACAATATTACCTTTTCATAGCATGGGTCCTAGCTATGTTAGGGTTGAGGCTGTAAAAATAATCACTTCTCAGTGCTGTCTTCCAGAGTACATTAATTTACCTCAAAAATTGTTCATCTTCAACAATTGTTTAAGGTACTTATACATCAGAAATACACATGGCAGTATGTAGCTCAAAGCCACAAGATAAATGCTACTTAACTTTCGGGAGTTAACATTTTAAATACTTTTTTTTTTTTTTTTTTAGATACGGGGTAGAAATATTTATATTTAAAGATATTAAAATGAAAAAAAAATGAAATGTTTTACAGGAACAAAACAAAAGCCCAGAAAGTGTATATCTTCTAAGGATCAGGACCAACTCAGATTATACCCTCAGGATGCCAAGGTAGAGATTCATTTTCCTCTGCTCCTAATCATGATAAAAGTTTTAAAATACTCTTCTAATGTTATCACCTCCACCATAAAGTGGTGGCACCAGAAGCTAGAGTTACCCCATAAAGAGGATTCCCTACTACAGTTCCTAAGGAATCCATGAGTGTGGTGGCTTTAGTTTAAATTCTAATCCTAAATCTATGACCCATCCAATTAAAAATCACCATTGACCAGGTACAGTGTTAGGCACTTTACAGCCATTATATTTAATCCTATCAATAAAGTGTTACCTAAAGATGTATTATTCCCATTTTAGGGATGAAGAAGCTGCTCTAGGGAGTATCTTGCCCAAGGCCACATAGATAGAGAGAGGAGGAATTCAACCCCAGGTCTATTCTATCCACAAAGACTGAATTCTTTCCACTCATCACCCTGCCTCCTTAGGCACTTTTACTTGTCCTCATCTTAGGAAAAGAGCCAAGGTCACTGTTTTCAGGAAAAGGCAAAGATGTGCTGGATGGTCATAGTATATGTAACCGTCAGCCCTGTAAGATAACTAAAAATGATACACTGCAAGTACCAATATCACATTTCACTGAAAGTTAGCAGTCGAGAAAACATTTCCATCTTAAACCAGGAATTGATGGAAAAGAGATAAATCTCCTATTCTAATAGCTTAAATGTTTCAAAGTATTCCTTTTTTCTTTTTTTTTTTTTTTTTGCTTCCAAAGTCTAAATTCCGATGTCAAACACATTTAGAGAGCAATAAATTAGGAGCTAATCTGTGCCCCACAACCATATGCCCAAGTGACAACTTCAAAACAAATTGTCAAGTCATTTTTAAAAAGAAAATCTGCTAGTTTGGGAATGCTTGTAAGCAAGTTTAGAAGGATATAACCTCTCACACTGCTCATACAACAGTGTGGGCAGTACCCAGGCAAAATATATCCCTTCTAATCCCCTTATACTTTTTTTTAATCCCCTTACACTTTTATTTTGTCCTGACAATCTCCACATTCTGAGCACAACTGACCCTCTACTGAGATCAGTGACAAAAGATGTCCAAGCAGCTCTGGTCATCTCCTTGTAAGATATTCAACATGACCCTCAAAGGCAGACTCCATGAAATCTGTAAAGCTAGGTTGTATTCTGAGACAGCGGGAAGGAAAGCTTAGATTTACAAGTAATTATAATAAAAGAATATTGCTAATGGGTAAAAAGAAAATAAAACATTTTAAAAATGCATCTATCTTAAAATACTGCTTCAATTACATTGTGGCACTAACTGAAGAGCTAAGCCTCACACCTACGAAAGTCAAACCATCAGTACTTCACACAGAAAACAGACCTGGAAATTGTATTACTTGTCTTTATTTCACTACAATACCAGCAGACAATTATGGAGACCCTCTTTCCTGGAAATTTCAAAGCATTTAGAAGAAAAGTATATAGAATGACATACTTACTGTATTGACTAAGATCACCTAGTTTTGGGTATAAAATGCAGATTCCTCAAAAAAGAATAAGACTTGCTAGGTAAAAGAAAATAAGAAGCCCCCTTTCTTCTCCTTTCCTGAAATAACTTAGTCAACCCTCCTAAGAAGAAAACTGCAGGAAATAAGAGATACACGTTCTCACTCTTGGAAGCAAAAATATCTAGTAGATTACAGAATGCATTAATCAAGGAAGTCAAGATTTGAGATGGAATTTAGCATTCAGTTTCAACTGGTTTGACTCTTCTCCTCATTTTAGAAGTCCGTATTATAGGGACGCCTCAGTGGCTCAGTGGTTGAGTGTCTGCCTTCAGCTCAGGGCATGATCCTGGGGTCCTGGGATCGAGTTCTGCATCAGCCTCCCTATAGGGAACCTGCTTCTCCCTCTGCTTGTGTCTCTGCCTCTCTCTCTGTGTCTCTCATGAATAAATAAATAAAATATTTTTTATAAAGTCCACATTATGAAAATATACTATTAAGGCATCTTAGATAACACCCAACTAACCAAGAGTGCACATGATACTTTCCCAGAAGAATCCACTTGATGTTTTCAAACAAACCGTGTTCTCTTCCACTCTCTGCTCTTCTTCCTTTTGATTGGCCTTCCCCCTCCTTGCTCCTAATCCCCAAGTATCCAAGATGATGATTATACTTGGGTAGAGGCTGAAAGGAGATTCTATAAAAACTTAAAAAAGGGACTCTTCTCAGCACAATTCTACCTACACCTCCAACATTTGTGCAAAGAGAAGCATTATAGCTGAAACCACGGGGCACTAGGCAAGAAATCACTGCTGAGATATGAATACATTATGGGAACTTTAACAAATAGCCATCCTTGGGATCCCTGGGTGGCGCAGCGGTTTGGCGCCTGCCTTTGGCCCAGGGTGCGATCCTGGAGACCCAGAATCGAATCCCATGTCGGGCTCCCGGTGCATGGAGCCTGCTTCTCCCTCTGCCTGTGTCTCTGCCTCTCTCTCTCTCTCTCTCTCTCTCTGTGTGTGTGTGTGTGTGTGTGAGAGAGAGACTGTCATAAATTAAAAAAAAAATTAAAAAAAAAAAACAAATAGCTATCCTTTTAATGCTTCTTGAGTAGGAAACTAGCCTGGAAGGAGTCTATATTTCCTTTAGGTTCTGCAGCTGAGACATCTTCTTTTATCTAGACCTTCAGTTCACCCTCACTAGAATAGCTCCCATTCCAGCTTTTATACCAAAAAAAAAAAAAAAAAAAAGCCTAGATGAGTTACTGTTTATTAAATTACGTGATGACCTTCAGGCATAAAATAAACATACCTGCAAAAAAATGCTTTTGTTACACCTAAATATAAAAGTGTAAGCTATAGTCTTCGAAGATAAATGTCAATATGGTCCATTACCAGTGAATACTATGAAAGAATAATATAAGCCTAAAGAATGAGTTACCTATGGTAACTCTTAGAGGTGGAGGATAAGATTTTTCAGAGGCTGATTAAAATGGTTATTTGTTCAGGTACCCTTCTAAACTCAGAGGGAATAAAGGTAAGCCATTTTAAACAAGTGTGCATTGACTCATACTTACATAAGTATAGCAAAGGAGAAAGAGGTTAGTTATCTATGTGGGTTAGTTTAAGAAGAAATTATTAATGATCATAATAGGATACATTCTCTGCACATCCATCCTAACTGTGGAAGTATAAAAAAAATTACTCCAAATTTGTATTATGAAAATACTTTGTAATGTACTTACTGATAAATCTGCTTCATCTAACTATCAAACACCATTTCCCAAAAGCCTTATGCACAAATTCCATGTTTTTGTACAGAAGGTCAAAAGAGTGAGGGTAGGTGATAAATTCGAATTGATAATATTTCAAGGTAAGCACCAAATCCTGGGTCAAATATACAACTTGAATCCTCAAAGATCCATTACTAAAGCAAAGGAACAGAGTTCACTTCATGAGTACGAACAGCCTTTCTTGTAAACACTTGCTTTTGGAAACATTTTATCTTTTCAAGACTGTTCTGCTTTGGAAATAGTAGTGATGGTCAGGAATAGTAAACATACACAAAAACTAGAATTTCAAATTCAATAGGATCGAGATTTTTCTTCTTTTTCCTTATAAGCAAAATCTTTAATAATACCTTAAAAATTATTCAAAATTTTAAAATAAAGCTTGGTCAACACTATAGAATTCTTTTTTGAATGGAATTCTTAGCAACAGGGGACACCTGGGTGGCTCAGTGGTTGAGCGTCTGCCTTTGGCTCAGGGTGTGATCCTGGATTCCCAGGATCAAGTCCCACATCGGGCTCCCTGCATGGAGCCTGCTTCTCCCTCTGCCTGTGTCTCTGCCTCTCTCTATCTCTCTCTCTCTCTCTCTCTCTCTCTGTGTGTATCTCATGCATAAATAAATAAAATCTTTAAAAAAAAAAGAATTCTTAGCAACAGGAAGATGTTTTATAAATATTCATTCTAATTTTCTAGGGAAAATTTAGAGAAACATAGGCATCTCAGATCATTACACATCAAATGCATCAAAATTCTGGCATATCAAAATATTAATTAAAATGTTTATTATTACAGTTTTAGATAAGTCAACTTCATAAAAATAGCTTAAAATTCTAAGTTATAAGTAAACTTAATAATGTTGAGACATTCAAGATATTGAAGCAAGTTTTATAGGATTATGATAATTATTTTGCTATTTTAAACTATTACACTGGCTCACAGTAGCAAATTTTTGTTTTTTGACATAAAGTTAATCATATCTATGACTTCCTTGATGACAAGTCCTTGGTCAGAAATATAATCCATAATAAGTATGTTGTTCCTATGGAAAAATGAGATTTGCTTTTCCAAAAATACAAAATGGTAAAAAAAAAGAAAAGAAAAGAAAAGAAAAAAAAAAGAAAAGAAAAGGTAGAAGCAATGGATATTCTTTAGCATCAGGGCTTTATATTCACAAATGTGAAAATCTTAACACACAGGGTAGAAGGAAAAGTAAGCAAGCAGGAGAGAGAGAAGAAAGAAATATCTTTCAAGCCCAAATCATAATTATTGTAAATTAATGCCTTTGTTACTCAACTAGAGTAACATATGTGTATTTTTATAAATAAATAAGTATAAATATTTATTTTTGTATTTTTAAGAAAAAGTATTTTTCTTTTACTGATCTCATAAAAATGATCACAATTTAAAACTTTATCATTGGTTCTGCTGAAATATTATCGATAATACACTAAGAAAAAAAGTTAACTGATTAACAGTTGCAGGATCCAATTAAACATGATTTAAAAAGGAATTATTTTACATTAGAAAAACACACACATACACACACATAACATATATTTTCATCCCACTTTTATTTCTGGGGATTTATATATTGATACTGTTTTATTCATCTCTGCTTATAAATGGAAAACCTCGGGAAACTGACTAAATTGTAAGCATGGGTTGATGTAGCATTCAAGCAGGTAAATCTAAAAGCAAAAATCCAGGATGAGATAATAACATATCATGTTTTTAGAATTTGATCTCTCAGGCTCCCAAAGAGCTTCATAAACTTTAATTAGGCCTCACAACAATCCTGCCAAGTAAATACTGTAAGACCTATTGAACATATGGGCAGAAACAGAACAACCTGCCCCAGCTCAAAAGCTTGATAGCACCCAAAAGTTGCCCTCTGAGTCCTTGCTCTATTTTATGGGCCACACTCTTCATGAGCCTGTCAGGTGACTTCTCAGATTCAAATGAGGACCCTTCAGCTAAGTGTTCTTAGCCTAAGTGTTAGTGATTGTGTTCTTCCTGTCTAATACAATGTGGGAACCAACCAGTAGAAAGAAAAGTAATTTGGGGGCACCTTGGTGGCTCAGTTGATTATCAGACTCTTGATGTTGGCTCAGGTCATTGTCTTGTGAGATCAAGCCCCCCATCAGGCTCACTGGCTGAGCAGGGAGCCTGCTTAAGATTCCCTCCCCCCCCCCAAAAAAAAAAAAAAAAAAATAGTATTTTGAAATAGAGTATTCATCTTCATTACTCTTGCATAAGACTTAGTAGATGGTGCTGGTTAAACAGCATAAAAAGCAAAAAATAAAAACTGAATTAATAACCCACGAAGAAACACCTGTATGGCTGACGAACTTGAAAATTCTCTATTCCACATATAACACACTCAAAAGTCACATTCAGAGTCTTCAGACCTTAGCAATACAATAGCAAAGTGGCAAATTATATTGTCTTCTTTTCTACTAAGACATCATGAGGCTTCATTATTAGATTCAAACTAAAATGAGAATTTCAGTCTATTTGTAAAGTGAGAATCCTTCCCTAATTTACCCTACAATGAATGAGATCTCTGGCTACTATCAAATTTTCTTTTAAATTTCACCTGAGGGTAACCTGATGATGGGGCCATAATCATTATTAAAAACCACAGGAGAGACTGCTGCTAAGATCATTACCTTTAGACCTCCATGTGTCTAATTACAGGACCCCTTGTTCTAAAAGCCGTTCCACGTCTATGGAACATCTGCAGGGCTTCAAAGAGTCTAAGATTTTCCCTTACAATAAACTCTCCTTTCATCTCAGAGAATTGGAAGTGGTTGTGGAGAAAGCTATGTTATCTCAAGTCGTCTTCCAGTCATGGTGACCTAGTAGACATAGTAATTGCTACTGATATAAAATTATGAGGATTTATTTTACACACAGTTGCTTTACTCATGACATGACAGCTGATTGCTAACTCCTTTCATGAAAAAAATACATCTGCCCTTCACCATGAGAGGGGATAGGAACCCACTGCAAGACTTGGTCGTACTTAGAAAATGGCTAATATCAGGAGTGCAAGTGGAAGAAGTGTAGAACTCAGGTAAAGATATGCACTCATAGCAATATTTCCTCATAAATGGCTCACATCATTCTGGGCTGATTTTAGGGGATCTTTGTCAAGCTTAATGATACACTATATTTCTTTTGAGTCATTAAAATTTCTTATGACACTATTCTCTGTTTATACCTCAATTTTCAGGTGATTTTTGTTCCAGCACACTTTCTACATGCCAATTAAAAGTAAGCCATCAGTGAGGGGAGAAAACTGATTTGGAAGCTCTTTAACTCTCACCGCCCTTTTCTGGTTACAGTTTTGGCCAATTTTAGAGATGTAAGTTATAGAGTCCTATAAATTCTCTAATGATAAAAACAAAAACAAATAAATGAGATCTTTTCCTTAGACAATGGATCCAACAATGCACACTATTATATTTTTTATACAGTAAAATTTTTATGAGGAATGAGAAGGTGAAAGTCATTTATTGCAAGAAAAAAATCTTCAATGAAAGTGTGTTGCAAAAGAGTGAAGGAGAGAAAAGGAGGAAGGGAAAAAAGGAGGGAAGAATGGAGGAAAAGAAGGATCAGGAAAGAGAACAAGGAGAAAAAAGAAAACTTTGTACTGGGAAAAAAGAAATGCCAGCTCAATTTATTGAAGAAAGGGATTAATCTATACAAGTTTTTAAAGAGATGGAGAATTATTGTTTCTGAATGAAATATATTTACTGATAATCTTTCCCTTAGAATCTTGTTCTAGTTTCCAGTTACAGTATTTAAACTTCACATAATCTTCCCTTGTCACTGTTCTTTCAGCATGCCTATTGTTTTGTTTGGTCTATAGAGTTGTATATTCATTTATTCATTTTATTCATTTATTCATGAGAGACACAGAGAGAGAGGCAGAGACACAGGCAGAGGGAGAAGCAGGCTCCATGCAGGGAGCCTGATATGGGACTCAATCTCAGGACCTTGAGATCATGCCCTGAGCCCAAGGCAGATGATCAACCACTGAACCACCCACGTGCCCCTAAAACTTATTTTTTAAAAGCAATATTACTACTGTCATTTAAAGATCTAGAGCTATTACATGCAAATCCAGGTTTCTAGCTGTTTCTGAAAAATTATTATTTTAATGCCAGGTCTACTTTCCCCCATGACAACAGGCTGGGGTTGCAAAAGACATACCCCTGCAGACAGCGTATATGATCTCATCTTGCCGCCATCCCCATTATCATCTTTGATTCCCACTGACATTTGGATTTGCCGCCTCTCAGGTAGCCCTTTTCTAGTCAAAATGCCTTGTTAAACCAAAAGGGCCTGATGATCCAATTCCTATTTTGATGAAAATGCCCATGGTGACTGATTTATAACATGATCTTCCTAATATTAATCCACCATTCCAGGAACTCAAAGCTTCAGTGAAAAAAAACAAGATACTGAGTGGCTGGTAATACTTATAAAACTAAAATCAAAACAAAAAAAAGTGACCACTACTAATGATAACAGAGTGAAGGAGAAAAAAGGAGGAGGAAGGGGAAAAAGGGAGGGAAGGAGGGAGGAAAAGAAGGATCAGGAGAGAGAACAAGGAGAAAAAAGGAAACTTTGTAGTGGGAAAAAAGAAATGCCAGCTTTATTTAAATTTGCTATTTATTTCTTTTTAATAAGTGGTCAGTTCTTGGGATTCCTGGGTGGCTCAGTGGTTGAGTGTCTGCCTTTGGCTCAGGTTGTGATCCCGTGGTCACAGGATGGAGTCCCACACTGGGCTCCCCGCATGGAGCCTGCTTTTCTTCCTGCCTCCGTCTCTGTCTCTGTCTCTGTCTCTGTCCCTCTCTCTCTCTGTTTCTCATGAATAAATAAAATCTTAAAAAAAAAGTGGTCAGTTCTCATTATATTAGATATAAGAGATCAGTGTCAAAATTTTTATCTTTAGGGCAGCCCGGGTGGCTCAGCGGTTTAGTGCCGCCTTCAGCCCAGGGCCTGATCCTGGAGAACTGGGATCGAGTCCCACCTAGGGCTCCCTGCATGGAGGCTGCTTCTCCCTCTGCCTGTCTCTGCCTCTCTCTCTTTCTCTCTCTTTCTCTCTCTCTCTCTCTGTGTGGTTTCTCATGAATAAATAAATAAAATATTTAAAAAGTTATATTTAAATAAAAACTCTAAAGTGCATTCAACGAATCACTCAGGACAGTATGGGAGGGTCATAAACATTAGGTGAAACTGGCTTATCACAAATACATTGACCTAGAGTCAATCCAAACAAATTAGGGCAAATATACTGATGAAGTTATTCTGCTCTGCCCTGGGGACAATACCTCTGCAGCATGTCTTGCAATGGAAATTCACTTTTAAATCCAATCAAGGGGGACGCCTGTGTAGCTCAGCAGTTGAGCACCTGCCTTTGGCTCAGGGCATGATCCTGGGGTCCCAGGATCGAGTCCCACATCGGGCTCCCTGAATGGAGCCTGCTTCTCCCTCTGCTTGTGTCTCTGCCTCTCTTTCTGTGTCTCTCACAAATCAATCAATAAATAAAATGCTAAAAAAAATGAGTAAATAAATCCAACCAAGGGTTGGATTTAAACATGAACCATCACCAAGAATCTTCAAGTCATTTCTTTAGGAGATTCTTCCTCAATACTGTGAAACTAAGAAATGGCTCAGATAACAGGTGAATGTGCTCATTCACTGAATGACATTCAGTGTCATTATTTTCTTTATCATGAGAGGGGCACAAAAAAGAGACTCCTATATGTATCTCAGGAGATTTACAGGACAGCTATGTCAGGAAGTGAAAATAACCTCATTATGGATAACAAATGTATCACCGGCAGGAGCCAAGTCTGCGGACTTCTCTCCTGTCCCTCAGCAATAAAATCTAACAGCCACTCGATTATGAGATCAGCTCAAGCCCCAATTAAAGCTCAAAGTTTGAGGACAAAAGTGTTTCCTTTGTGAAAAGAAGTTGATAAATCATATTCGCCGTGAAAAAGTTTGTCTGTACATCATGTCCTTTGATGGGCTATTCTTAAGAGTCCCAAGATTCCAGAGGGCCACGCAACGGGCTGGCTTGCATTAGATTTCTGCAAAGCTGGCAGCCTTATTCTGGAAGTCTTACATTACAGGTAACCTGATGACAGGGAGGGTGGGCCACAGGCATGCATCTCAGCTCGCCTGTGAAGCCAACGCAAGAGAGCTTGCAGGACTGATACGCTGGGATCAATGAAACTCTCCGGGGAACTGGCTGTTCCCCTTTCAAATGCCACCTCCCTAATCTCTCCACTTGCTCAAGTCAGATTCTTCAAAGCTCTGAGCAGGACACGAGGCTGGCATGAGCAGGAGAGGCAAAGGAAGAATGCTGTCTATAAATCATGGGTGGAGGGAAAAGCATCAAATTCACGGATGGTTAACAATCAGAGTCAGAATTGAGGAACACTGCTTGGAACTAGAATTGCTTCCTTTAGCCATGAAGAGAAAACAAAGTTTCTTAATATTTATTAAGGGCCTGCTGTATGCTGGACAATGTGCTGGGCAGTGGGTCAGGAGGCCTGTCCTCCAAGACCCTGAAATCTATGAAGGGAAAAATCATAATACCAAAAAAAGTGATTGTATGTCCAAAGGCCAGGTCTTTTTCTCAAAGCACAGCAAAAAACACTAACTTGAGGCTTTTCGCAGTGTTTGCACCAGATAATACTATGGGTCATGGGTTATGAGAAAAAGAGTTTGCAAACTGACAAATGTGTGTGAGGCTGGTAATCAAGACAGACTGACTTATATTCACAAAGAGCCCTGGTCACTAGAGTCCAGTGAGAGGGAACACTCTGCCCCCCGAAGTGGTGTTCTCACCAGACCTCTCGATTCTCAAGTAGGTGCCGTAGAAAGCTTATCTTTTCCTCAACCACCAGTCCAAAAGCATTCCAGGTCAGTATGTATGAATCTTTTCAATGGCCACAGAGTAATGCATTATTTGGATATGTCACCAAATACTGAAATGGTTCCCACTGAGGGAACGTAATGATGAGTACGTAAGGCTCTTTCCAGTACTCCGCCACCACAAATCAATATATCGACTCTTCCATAAGTGAAATCCACTGTTATCCTTTATTTAACATGGTGACTAAAAAAAAAAGGCATCCCCACAAATGAAGTGGTGGACTGAAAATGAGAAATACATGCTGAAGTCAACAGTTTTTTTATTCAAATCTGGAGAGGGCCCTTCCTTGTGCTGGCAAAGAGGAAAACACTTGGGCAGGCATAGGAAAACAGAACAGCCATCCTGCAGACGTCTGCCTATAGGACAACCTGTTATCATTCCATATTATCTTACTCATATATTTAGATAGTGGATAGTATCAGTCTCTTGGGGCTAGAGCATGCATGTGAATAGCCCAAAAGCACGAAAAAAAAAAAGTAGAAACATTTTGCTTTGCTTTCAAATTATTACTTGCACAACTGAACTCTCACAAAACTAGGAAACTCATGAAACGAAGGGATCAAAATTCAGATTCAGTGAACATTTATATGCCTATGACAAGCCAGGTGCCCATGAGAGCATGACACTGGTCATACAATCCCCATAATAAAGAACGTATTAACATCCCCATTTGGCCAGCTCCCATGTGCTGCTAGAAAATTGCAGAATCAAAATCTGCACCTAAGTTTCTTGCCATCTTTAAACCACCATTCTGTCAACTGTCTCCTGGTTAATGATTCCTTGCTACTATAGTAGACTGGCACCTCGTGATGTTACATGGGAGGCCTCTCTGAGCAGCAGCCATCAGATTATAGAAATAAGAAAGGAATCTAAAACTAAGTCCTAAAGTCGGGTGGGTTTAGGTTTGGGTTTGAACGTATGCGTGTGCATGTCTGTGAGATAGAGAATATGGAAAAACGTTACCGCACTTCATTTTATCTCGGTGGAAGAAGTTTAAAATAAATATCACGTGTTTAAGAAACTGGAAACACATTTGTTATTTAAAAAATAGAGAAAGCAAATAAGCATACATGCTGTAAAGATATTAATTATATTTTGGCAAAAAGTCTGAGGAAAATGAGAATTAAAAGAGAAAACACGAGAGGATGATGACAAGTGATAAAATGGTACTAAAAAGATTTTTATTAAAAAATTACCAGAAGACGATGCAGTAAGTGTGGCTCCTCCTAATGACAGCTGCTTCTGCTGCTTTCTGTTTGTGGGCAGTTTTAAATGATAGTATTTTATTTTGGAAAGTTGCTTTCAAATGCACAGATGTCAAATAAATAGGTGTTATATGATCTGATATTTAAAAAGTTCTCCATCAGCTGGGCTTCAGCACCATACCACACAGGGCCTGGATGTCCCTGTACGTCTCCTTCTATCAACCAGGAGGAAAGGCCGTCTAGACAGGATGGCAGAGAGACTTGAGCTGAGAGTGAGGGGCCCTGGGTTCCTCACCCACCTAGACTGGTGATCAGTCTTGTCACCTTTACTTCTCTAACTTTCCTCATTTAGAAAAGTGGGGCTAACAGCCATAGTCGTGAGGCCCAACAAAATAAACACGTGAGACTGTACTTTTAAAAACAGTGAGGTTCTGTGCCTATGTGGGAAGATATATAATTTGGTTCAGAGAGTTAGATGCTGTTGTGTACAAGATGCTGGTGTCCTTGGCTAAGATCTTAGGGGTTTTTTTAGGTGATTTCAACAGCTACTCAGATGCCCTAAATTTAGGAGAAATGCACTTGGGCCTAAAAGAAAACTGATGGTTTTCTAACGTACTTACTAAAACTAAAACTCTAAACACCATGTGATACTCTAGTAGGAGAGAATGGACATCTAACTCAATCACCTTGTCTCATGAAATCTGTAGGGTAGACTGGAAGAAAGCCAAGAAAGGCAACACAGCTTAATCAAGGCTGTTCATTCATGGCAGGCAAAATGCATAATGAGAACTTAGGTCCTTCTACAAATGTCCTATGATGATTATTTAATAGGACTTCACCATAAAAGAAAAGAAAGCAGGTTTCACCGGACTCATCCTTATCCTCACAAAGGTACCAACTGAACTCGAGAAAGACGAAGTTACTTGGCTAAAGTCACAAAGATGATCATGTCTAGAATCCAGGTATTCTGACCCCCAAACAGGGGCCCTCCCCATTGCAGCACTGCCTACCCCTTCACGCAGGGTACTGATCTCACTGCTGTCCCTCATAAGGAAATTTTACCAGTATGCTCCGTAAGACATTTTCTTTCTTTTTTAACCTACCACTTAGGTATGTCTCCCCAGCCTTTTTTTTTTTTTTTCTGTGACACAATTTACTTCTCTGAGAATGGGGCTTTCTTTGATGGTTCAGAATGATGTTCAATCTGAGAAAAACCTTAAGATTTCTGTATGAGGAAGTGATGAGGGAGGCGAGGGGAGATGGGATTTAATGTTCCACTTGAAGCAAGCTCCACAACCATGGTTCTTAAAGCATTTTAGAAGGGAAATGCTCAATCATTAGTGGGCTCAGTAAGGGCCTCAATCAGCCCTTCCAACGTGCTTATTCCTAACATAGTGGAGGTCGGCCTGAGTATGCAAACAAGAACCTGTTAGCCAGGAAGATCAGGGATTGTGAACACCCAAGCAGCGACCTCTATTCTAACGCACATCATGCTCCATTTATAAAATGGCTATTCCAGCAGGTTTTCAGCAAAATATTACTTAGATCGATCAACCAATATTTATTTAAGGCCAATGGACTCTAAGTTTACTCACCTTTAGGATCCATTCTCCAGGATTATTAATATAAAAGACACTCAAGACTGTGACACAATTGATAAATAACACATGGGAGGAAGATCAGATATTAGGCTCATACTTAGACTTTACGTTTGAAATATGAACCGTGACAGAACCGCTTCTCAAACCATGAAAGAAAAGCACAAAAATAAAATTTTAGACCATTTTGAACATCCTGATGTGGAATGGGAGAAAAAGAACACAATCTAGTGGGGGAGGGGACAATGAGAAATAGGTCCAGCTACACAAAAGCCTCTGTCCCTTGAGGGGTGTCACTTAACCTCCACATTCTTAAGCTTCTCTTGCTAGGAAAATGGGAATCATAAATTGTGTCCTACCTGGCTCACTAAGAAGTAAAGACAAAATGAGGGAACACATGTGAAACTACATGGGACATAGTGGCACAAATGTAGATTGTTTTATAAAGGATATACAGTTGGATTAGTGCTATAGCGAGCTAGATGCTGTAACATAAAAAGTAAAATACTTTCCAAAGAAACCTATTTGCCAAAGATGGGGGAAAAAAAACTGTTAAAACAACTGTAAAGCTACTTCTCAATAAGGTGATAATATTGGGAAGCACTTCTATAATCCATGCAAATTTTAAGTTGCTTGAAAAACATGCATGCCACTTTGGTGTTGGGCATTCTTTGATCAAGTAATTAAAACCGGTCTTGTAAGTCTCCTCCCTTACATATGAATTTTATTTATAATACATTACAAAACAAACTCTGAAAGAGAATAAACATTCTTACACCTTTCTAATTTTTGAAAATATCTCTATGTTTTCTTGGAAACATTATATACGTAAAGTCCTTTTTTTTTTTTCTTCAACGATTTAATCGGAGTCTCTTTGGACTAATTGAGGATTCTGATGTACAGTTTTGGAGACTTCTTTGAGGAAAAAAACATTCTAAATGTATTAAATTCCTAAGTATCAGTTAAGTCATGACTCGTGCTACAGAGTCTACATGTATAAGCAAACTTCGCCCTTCGGTAATAAGTGAGATTTTAATTTATTACTCCATTTTGGCGATTTTATTTTTTTAATCGCATACTAACAGGACGTTTATGGGCAGCCTGGGTGGCTCAGTGGTTTAGCACCTGCCTTAGGCCCAGGGCGTGATCCTGGAGGCCGGGATCGAGTCCCACGTTGGGTTCCCTGCACAGGGCCTGCTTCTCCCTCTGTCTGTGTCTCTGCCTCTCTCTCTCTCTCTCTCTCTCTCTCTCTCTGTGTGTGTGTGTGTGTGTGTCTCATGAATAAATAAATAAAATCTTCATGAATAAATAAATAAAATCTTTAAAAAAAGGACTTTTACTTCTTCAGTGTAATGAGACTGATCACTATCCTGCATTCTTGGACATGCAATTACGTATCCCATGCTCATGATACTTTTTGTTAGCACAATGCTTTAGAGTCTCCCAAAAAACTTTTGCAGGAGGGACCCCCTCCCACCCCAGCCCCATCCCCCCACCCCCATGCAGGATGGACCCCCTCCCACCCCAACCCCAACCCCCACCCCCCGGGGTGAAGCAGGCAGGCACAGATCTGCTGACATTGTTAGGAACCAGCCAGAACCTGGGCTTCGCTCCAGCATCGGGGCTCTAACCACCCAGGGGCACTTCTCCTCGCTCTGCTCGGTGTTAAAGACCCAGCCACGAAAGGTCAGTGACATTGTTAGGAACCAGCCAGAACCTGGGCTTCGGCTCCCGCATCGGGGCTCTAACCACCCAGGGGCACTTCTCCTCGCTCTGCTCGGTGTTAAAGACCCAGCCACGAAAGGCCGCTGGCAGCCGCGGCGGGTCTCTACGGCGTGGGGCGCCCGCGCGGGTCTCTAAGCTGTGGCAGGTGGGTCCCTGAGCAGGGCGCGGGTCTCTAAGCTGTGGCAGGCGGTCCCTGCGCAGGGCGCGGGTCTCTAAGCTGTGGCCAGGTGGTCCCTGCGCAGGGCGCGGGTCTCTAAGCTGTGGCAGGTGGTCCCTGCGCAGGCCTCGGGGGCGGGGCGGGGCGGGGCGGGGCGGGGGCGCTTACCGTCCAGGTGGCCGACTTGGCGGTGCTGGACTGCTGGAAGGACACGTCGAAGCTGTGCGGGCCCGGGTAGTCGGTGTTGGAGGGGATGGCGGGGGACGGGGACAGCGCGTCGAAGGTGGAGCTGGGCTGCGCGTAGGGCGACGGTGCCGTGACGCTGTTCTGCGCGTGGTCTGTGTTGTAGGGGCTGGTGGACGAGGAGCCGTTCTGAATCTGCTGGTCCATGCTGTTCAGGAGCCCCAGGTTCGTGTACTGTGGCTGCGGGACGCCCAGAAACCCCAGTGTTAGCTGTTTCAAGCGGCAGGCCATGGCTCCGAAAAGGCATCGCTTCGGGCGTGCATTCTACAGAAATGCACCTTGGGCCTCTGAGACCTCACAGCCCGAGCCAAACGACCGCTTCGTCATAGGGAGGACCAAGGGACGTCTGAGGCCTGTGTGTGTTTCGTCAGGACCTGGCACAGGTCACACGGGGTTTTGTGCAGCCTTTGGAGACTGTGGTCCCCTGAGGAGCGACTGAGAGGAGAAGCACACAGTGATGCTGTGGAAGCGTTGCATGGTATCAGACAGTGGCCACGTGCACGGGAGCAAAGCATAGGGCAGAGCCTTGGGATCACTACTCATGAAACTGATGTAACATTGAATGTCCACTATATTTAAATTTAAAAATAAAGTAAAATATGCATTTATTAGTAAACTGGGCAACAATGTTCAGGGCTCAGTAGCTCTATAGAAGGTCTTTAAGGGGCACCTGGGTGGCTGAGCGGTTGGGCATCTGCCTTTGGCTCAAATCGTGATCCCAGGGTCCTGGGATGGAGTCCCACACCGGGCTCCCCGGAGGGAGTCTGCTTCTCCCTCTGCCTGTGTCTCTGCCTCTCTCTGTGTGTCTCTCATGAATAAATAAAATCTTAAAAAAAAAAAGGTATTTAAAATAAATAAATACCACCTCCTATTTCTTTGTATTTTCCCCCTCCTGCCATAGTATTTAGAATGAGAAAGACCACTGGATGGTATGTTCTAAAGGGGATTTGAAGCATCAAATAATTGTATATGGAGCAAAATCAGATGTCCTCCAAATATCCTTGTAGTCTTACACTCTAAATTCTGCCCCAGGGTAACAAGAATGCTTCCACCCCCACCCCACAAGGACCCACTTCTTCGAGACTGGAGAAGCACACAGGTAGCAAGGTTAGGGAAAGCCATCTAGATATCTTTAAATGTAGCATGCTAGTATGTCATCCAAACACAGCCTAATTTTTTATCCATTCTTTCATTTTCTTTGTAGCAGTTTATTCTTTGCCAGCATAGAACATGTGGAAGAGGAATCCCATCTCGTTATGATTAACATTCTATATTTGATACAATTCAGAAGTGTATTAGCTCATGTAGCTCCTCTGCCAGATGCTCTTATGTCTTTTGTGCCAACAAGCACAGAGTAGGCACTAGATATGATGTGTATGGAAAGAATGAGTTAACTTGTCATTTAATACACACACACACACACACACACACACAAATGTATTACTATCAGAGAGCAGGAGTGATTTACTCAAGTACCAGCTAATAAGCAAAGAGTGGGAATTCTGAAACCAAATCTTCTGACTCTGATGGAGTCCAGGGCCCTGCCCAACACCAGCACACCTGTCAGCCCGATGAGATAATTCGAAGCATTCCTAAAGTGGACGCAAATGGGACAGTTTCCAGAAGTGGCACCCACTGTATGGTCCAGTTTTCCCCGTGTAAACACTTCTGACCCACGTCAATCTCATTGTCTCTTCAAGCCCAGGAAGGGGGAACAAAGTAAAAGCAAGAAGAGAAAAAGCAGTCTTGTTGATACAGATTTTATAAAGGAAATGAGGAGTCAGGTGCTTCCGTTGAGGTAGCACTTGCAGAGTCCCGACCAAGTCAAGTGATGGAGAAGAACAAGCAAGCTCACAAAGAAATAGAAGGTGGATGAAAATCTTAATGACACTGAATTATTCGACTAAACTTTAGGTATTTCCCACAGGGAGGCGAAAGGACGAACTCGGCCATTCCATTCAGTCCAGAGAGCATCTGGCTAAATGTTACAGGCCGCATGCCCATCCCAGGACATTTATACATTCGCATTCCACTGCCCGAATGCCACGTCCCCATTTGCTCTTCAAATAACTATTAATCTCTTTACACTTCTCCCCCTGCTGACAAGAGCAGCTGTTTGTCTTGCCTTCTCTCTCCTCTGACTTCTGCAGCTCCTACTCCTGTCCTCTGGTCCAGCTTCAATGTGTACTCTTTTAACAGGTGAGGCCAAAACTGCAGGTGACACAACTAGGGGAGAAGCGAACAACATAGGAGCCCCCACCCCTTGCCCCAGTGTCCACACTCCCAACCCCAGCTGAACTCAAGTCTGGAGGCATGCAGGCCAGCAGCAGGGGCCTAGGAATGGGATTGCAAAGATATTATTTGTGTTCAAGTTAAGGGTCAGCATGCAAAGCACTCCTGTACGTCCTGTAGGAATCAGATAATGCTCATAGAGGCACGTGCTTCCCTACAGCACTACAATTAGGGAAGCAGTCGGCCCTGACAGAAAGGACAAAGAAACCCGCCGAGCACTTTCTCACAGGCAGTAAAATGCCTGTTGAGCCACCCCTTTCCTCCTCCTTCCAGCTACACAGAATGGAACTTTGGCTAATTGTGGGCTTGGATGAGAACAAAGAAACATAGCCCTTTGAATTTTTTTTTTCAATATATGTAAAGAGAAAAGTTTGGGGTCCAGCTTTAAAAGCCAGTGAGCAAACACTCAGTGCTTCTCGAAGGACTTAAGAGAAATAGAGAATGCATTTACTTGGGAAGCACAAAGGAGACCCCTGGTGTAGCTGGAGAACTGAACATATCAGGTGGTACTAAAAAAGCAGAAACCATATTCCCAGTCATTTCATAGCGCTGTAGGTGCTGATGGCAAAGCTTTTAAATGCCAGCATTTTTAATTCTATACAGTTCAGGGGAAATATTTTACTTAATAACAACAGAGTGTGCTTCCAATGCTAATGCCTCCACTTACGCATTGGAATTCTCAGCTTTAGACACAGGGCTGCTTACAATCCAAGACAAAAGTGGGAAAACACATTTCAATTCAAACTTTTTTCGAATTTTACTTTAAGGAAACATATGTCAAGTAGTGTGCTCAATTGTCTTTCAAAACCATTTAAAAGCATAAAACCAACACTACTTGCTTTTAATTTGCCTAGAACACAAAGTAGGAATTGCATGATTGGGAATCTACTTGGATACTTTGCAGATCTTTATTAAAAATCAGTGTCATAAATTTGCCATAAGAAAGAGTACTTTTGAGGTTAATTTAAGGAGCATTCAGTTAACAACAGCAACAGTTTCTTATTTGCCTCTTTGATTTGACAAGAGAGTGGACATGTCCACAAAGTGGGATTGGAGGCTGAGGGCAGATTGACGTAGCCAAGAAGATAAGCACTATGTAGGCAGGACCAGCAAAATAATTTGTGTGACCCATTACAAAATGAAAATGCAGGGCCTCTGGGTCGTAGATTATTGTTTCAAAATGGTGATAGCAAAACATAAAAAAAAAAAAAAAAGAACCGGAACCCATTGCAACTATACACTTTTGTATGTATGTATGGAGTTAGCTCTGTACCAGGTTAATGAGGATAAAATTCATTTTCCACGGAAGTGAAGCTGGTGGGGTAAAGGAAGTAATGCCTGTGCCCCTTCTTTACTATAATTCCATGAACATGGAGGGGTGTTATGCTAGGATGCTAATGTAATGCCTATTTATGATGACCAGGAGAAGAGCTTCAGAAGTTAGAACTGGACATTTTCATGCTAGTCAAAAAAAAAAAAAAAAAACTGCCCTCAGTAGAACTCTATGGGGTCTCCTATGTCCCATGTATTTCTTATTCAACAAAAAATATTAGAATATTTGAAATGAAATAAGAATTGTTCCTTTCTAGCCACAAGGTATCTTGATCTTGAAATAAACTTCACATACTCTGTAGATACGCAATGAGTGAATGAATGAATGAATGAATGAATGAATGAATGGAAATGTTATCTATCTACCCTAACACATCTGGAAGAGGAGGCAGCATCTTTCCACAAATCCTGAAAGGCAAAATGAACACAATATACCGGATAAAGTATAACAATTGATTTCCTCTGGCTTCAGACAGATGCCTCATTTCCTATAAAATAACTTTGAAGTAGAAGACTCACCCCCTGGACCCTAGTTTGTTGTTTTTTTGCTTTTTTGTTGTTGTTGTTCTTCTTCTTTTTTTTTTTTTTAGCAACATCTATAACTGGAATATATTCAGGTTCATCACAGACTAGCCAATCTGACCACAGAAAGGATGAAACACACCTTGTTCCCTGAGACTTATATTTCAGGTAATCCCAGGATACCTTGGGGGTGTTCTGAAACACGGAACTGTCAGGAAGTGAAGAGATACTCAGGGGCTCAATCTCAAACTGTTTGCTTTTACCATCAGAAAAGAGTATGTATAGGTAAGAACTATTCCAAATACAGAAAAGAGTATTTTCCTGTTTTTCTCCTCTTTTCCACCTTTTTCATTCTCATAGCCATCTGTAGGGTCTGATTTATTTCTTCACTGAACTTCAATTTGGATGATTAGAACTAAAATATAGAAGACTGGATTTTTCCTGAGTGGGCACTGCTTTAGGAGTATCCTATAAATGCAATCCCTGTAGTTTCATCTCTTTTTCTTTCCTGGATTACACTAATAAGTTATCTTAAGATCTGAAAATAATGTGAGCCTAAATTTTCTTCTCATCTGCTCAGAAATAATGTGCCAGTATGTAGCACTGTAAACAAAACTCAGTATTGAATACCTGAGTTTATGCTTAAAGTTGGCATTGTCATCACTTTCCTATAAAAGAATTTAACATCAAAAAAGGATCCCCATTAAGTCATTTGACCAGTGAAATGCAAAGAGGGACTTAGATGTAATTTGTGCTCCTGCAACTCTTTCTCCTCCAATTTATCTGTATAAGAGAAATTGTGTAAGTTCTATTCATCAGATACTACTATCTGTAATAGCTAGTTTATGACCACATGGCAATAAGAGCCACAGTCTATAGCAAGAAGTTAATTTAAAAAATGAGAGCCAAATCAGGAATAGGACAGGTTACTGCTGGGAGGTAAAATCACAACTTGTTTACTTCCATTTAAATGTCCCCTTGTCACAGGAAACAATCACTTGCCCAAATTTTATTTCAAGAAATTGTATCTATAATCTTTGACTTACTATAAGACCAAGCTAAGGAATTAAATGTTCTTTGGCACTTACATTCCTGAATAGATCCGAGTAACACAAAAGAACTCCAAACTGAGACTGGGTGATGTGGGGTCTAACCCCCAGCCCTGTGCCACTAACGTGCTGAAAAATCTCCGTATAAGGCACATGCACCACCTGGTCCTTAGCTTCCTATAAGGAGATTGATTCTGAGGATCAAACATAAAAGGCACATCAGTTCTAACATTCCGGTGAATGGCCACACTCATCCACAAAGCTATTTTAGGGTGCCACGAGGCTACTTTCAAAAAATGAGATAACCTGTTTTATTATTATTATTATTACTTTTTAAGACAGATTGGTCAGGCCAAGCTTAAAAATCAACAATGTTCCAGGCAGCATGCACATGCTTTCCTCAGCTGAGGGAACCTTTCACCTCAGGACTTTCGTGAACATTCTAAAGCTACCTCTTGGGAAAAGAAAACGGTTTTCCTCCTGACCCTGGCTTGACAAAACATCCATTTCAAATATGTGCTAGCAGGCGGTACTACATTTTCATCCCCAAATATCAGCAGGATAGTGACTTTTCAACAAGCACTGCCTTAGGGAGAAATACTTGTCGTGTTTTAGTTTTCTATCACCTGCCTCACCTAAAGGAATGATGGCTTCTTTTATGCTAGAATTTAAAGTGCTCCATCCGCAGCCAAGAAGATATTTGTGTTATAATGTCAAGTTTAAGTACAATCCTTCAACCTTAAGAATTTATTTAGCATCACGTTATTCTCAAGACCAGATTTTTTTCGTTGTAAAATATTTCCCTTCTTTTATCTTCCAAATGATCCCCCAAAGTGAACATTTGGAGGTAAAATACACTCATCCCTTCCAATAAACATGTGAGAATAAAGCACCTAAGCACACAGGGACTTCTGACAGCAGGCAGAGGGTTTACTAGACGGTTTTATGTTCTGACGCAAAGTGCTGAGATTCCTTTGAGGTCTGAGATTCCATAACTCAGGAAAGAGCTCCCAAAAAGCCCCAACCAATGCCAGACAACCGCAGGTGAGACAAATAAAATACACGTTGGGCGATCAGGTGGTCAGCAATGTTGGCAAATACTAGACAATAGCATTTGCAAATCCAGGAAATGAATTGTGTTGAAGTTGAAACTCAACCCAAATATTCCCACTTTACACTGTGGAGAGCTCAATTAAGAAAAAATAAACTTCACATT
Organism: Vulpes lagopus; assembly: GCF_018345385.1. Taxonomy (NCBI): domain Eukaryota; kingdom Metazoa; phylum Chordata; class Mammalia; order Carnivora; family Canidae; genus Vulpes; species Vulpes lagopus. The sequence continues at coordinate 20,239,539 of NC_054840.1, forward strand.
CTGCTTTAAGCCAGTATTCCCTTGAAGTAATGACCAAATGAACAAAATTAGAATCACGAGCATCTGAAGTCTGCAAGAAATTTTTGTCACCATCATATACCAAGGAAACATGGGGCTGAGCAGAAAGCAGGAAGGTATAACTCTAATATTCAGTAACTCTAGATGCAGATATGAAGGAAAAATATACAGAGTTTCAATTTCTTCAAAGTTGGAACAAAAATATGTGGGAGGACATTTTCAATCTGTAACAACCACTATTTCTATAGCTTTCTTGAGCAGAACTGGTAATGTGAAAAGAAGAGAGTACGTAGCAATGAAAATTTTCAGTGACGATGAGGCCACCTGTATGGACAGCATACCATGGTGACTTTAGAGGCCCATCAATAATGTCTCATTGTTTTTCAAAGTGAATTTAAAATACTGAAAGATATATCTGTCAGACCACATAATGTATACATCTGTCTTATATTATATATAGGATATAATATATCTGTCTAGGCCGTATCAGAAATTATGACCTAAATCAATGGGGTGATTGAATGTGATTAACACTGAATCACAGAAGATAGTTTTGTTTACCACGTTGCGAAATTGAAAGATAACAATTTCAATAAATAGCGACCATCAGGATTAAAAAAAAAAAAAATCAGAAACACAAGTAGCATCAATATCCAATCCTCTCTACGAAAAAAAAAAAGAATATTAGCTATTACTACTACTACTACCACTACTACTACGGATCATCTTTCTGAGTCCATAACTATGTGTTTTATGTTTATAGTCCTTAAGTTCTATTTATTCATTTAATCCTCATGAGCTAAATGGCATTATTGTCCTATGTTTTATGCATATTTTATAGATGAGGAAACTGAAGCTCCACAAGATTAAGTAACTCCCTTAAGGTAGCAAGTGACAGAGTCCAAGTGAGAAACCAGTAAATCTGGCTTGAGAACCCGTATTGTTACGGATCTCTCATTCTGATTGCATGTAAATCTGAGTTGCTCAAATATCTGCCTGGAATCTTTTGCTACAAATGACATATTTCTTTTTTTTTTTTTTTAAATTTTTATTTATTTATGATAGTCACAGAGAGAGAGAGAGAGAGGCAGAGACACAGGCGGAGGGAGAAGCAGGCTCCATGCACCGGGAGCCTGATGTGGGATTCGATCCCGGGTCTCCAGGATCGCGCCCTGGGCCAAAGGCAGGCGCCAAACCGCTGCGCCACCCAGGGATCCCGACATATTTCTTTAAAAAAAAGTTTTTCATATTAAAGACAGGAGATAAAACTAACCATTCTTAGAATATGTGTAATTGCAAAGAGTGAGAGACCGTTAGAGCTTGGCCACCAGAAACTCAGTGCGGGTGACATCACATCGTCCCTCTTGAGCTTGAAGATTTTGAGTAGGTCCCAATTGTCATAGAATAAAGGCCCCAGATCTTTAAAGTGGTCTATGCCACGCTATTTGAAACTCTTTCCTTTGCTGACTAAAGAACCAGCAAATAGGCACTCCTCCAGGTTTCCAAAGGCAAACTCTTTCAGTTGTCAGCCTTCATGCTGGCAACATGCATCCTAGCTCATCTTGTACGTTTTAGTTCCATGTCTTCCCCCACGATGGGGATCCTGCTTGAAATTTCCCCTGGCATCACGTAATTGATGTGGATTATCTGTACAAATATATATTTTTTTAATATTTGTCTTTTCTGCTAAACCACAGCCCTCCGAGAGATTATTTCTTGTTATAATGGAGTCTCATACCTGGAACAGGGTCTGAGGCACGGTAGCTGTTCCAGAAATATTTATTGAAGGAATAAGTGCAAATCATTTCAAAATAAAAATCACTTCCAGAAGATGTCTTTTTTTATTCTATAACAACTATGTGTTGATTTTTATGCTGAGAGAAGTCTGCCTTCAAATCCGATTCATGTCTGCACATACTACTGCCAAATGAATGTTATGGTGCATCTCCAAATAATCTCTATGACCTTTACTCTGTGTTTTGCTTTGTTTTGGTAGGTGAGAATTGGGCTTTTAGCTTCAGCTTTTATGGGAACTAGTAGCAGAATAGCCAGTCCTGTCACTCACACGGCAATGAGTAATACTTGGTAGCTCACGCCTAGCTGGGAAGTTTATTAATGAGCTTCTACTTCCTTAAAACAAACACATACACATTTTTGTGCCAAGGCAATATTTTTTACCTAATGGCCTAGAGTTTGTTTCTAATGCATCTAGGTCAGCAGTAAGAATCCAAATTTTTGTGGTCATATAATTATTCACTTCCTAGGGATGGTGCTTGTGGCCAAATGCAGATTTCTTGGGAAAGAAACCACCCAGAAACAAGCTTGGAGTAAGACATTAGTTTCTGGTGGATAGGCCACAAAATTTGTCCCTCCCTCCCTAATTTCCATGATTTTCTGCCCAGTTAGCTAGAAGTCAGTTTAGAATAATGCCCTAATTAAGGATTTACAATGTATGTTTTGTGGAACTGAGACTGTACTTTATCAGACTTACAAACCTTTCCTGCAAATGGTCTAAATTCATGACTTCATTTCCCAGACTTTATAATACACACACAGAGGTTAAAACACTAGCCTTGATTTGCAGATAGAAAAGTAAAACATGAAACAAGGAGTATACTACTCAGTTTTACTATTCTATACATATTCAAATGAGAGACACTTTCATGCATTCTAATTTGCTTTTGCTTGTCAGGTTCTTTGCTGATTGCTCCATTTTCCATTGTATTTGAGATTAAAATTTTCAGTGATTTACTACGCTTTATAATTAGACATGGTGACTTATGTAACATTGCAGTATTCCTTTAAGCTGTCACTTTTAACTGCAAAATAAAACCAAAGTTTCCAGCTATGCAGAAGACATGCCTTACTTTGAAAAGACAGCCATCTATTCATTTCATCCTCTTTATTCCATTTTGAAAGTAACAATCAATCAGTTTAATAATTACAACAGCTCCTTGGCGTCTTATTTGAACACGAGAAAACAAACAAACAAAAAACTAGGACACCATGTTTAAGAACAAAATGACTTAAAGATTTCTCAGACATCCTTTAGTAATAATAACACCATAGAAAATGAAACGGGAAAGTGTTTGCAAATCATCAAGCTTATTCACCCAGAGCAAACCACCCCAGATCTCTGGTGATGATCAAGAGACAAACAGGGGACAAAATGAATCAGGGGACAAAATGAATCAGTGTGGAAGCAAGTAAACACTTTTACAAAGTGACTGCAAAGCAAGATAACAATCTAAATCTATTTCGGTTTTTTTTTTTTTTTTTAAATCAAACACATTCTCTTTTCTCATGGGTAATCAATTAAATGAAAGCAGCACACACTTTACAGTGTTTACCTCTGTTAGAATACAAGCTATTTCTTACTCAGGAAACTTCCCTGTCTTTTAAAAACTTTCTTGCTACTGAAGTATAATGGAAATAAATACCAGGGCTCATTTAAAAAGACAGAGAGGGAGAGAGACAGAGATAGAGAGAGAGAGAGCGCTTGAGAGAGACTTGTAGGATGTCAAAGAAAACCACACCATTCAGAACATACAGGTGGAGACAAGGCTTTGTACAATGTATGCAATCAGTTTGCTTTTTGCACAGGTCAGTTACAAAGAGCCATTTCTGTAAAAGTACATACAACATGCCATATTTTCATCTGAAGATACCCCTTCATGCAACAGCAGCAGATGCATGCCTCCGTCACATTCAGGGACCTCCTTTGGTGGTCCTGGAGAGGATACGGAGATACATAGCATGCATCCCTCCGCACCAAGAGTCTTCAGTCTAGAATTGGGGAGAGGCACCTGGTCCATAGGGAGACCAATGAGGGATGAACAGAGATGTGCAGGAGAGTTCAAGGGAAGGGGGGGGGGGGTTATTCTGAAGTGTGTGTGTGTGTGTGTGTGTGTGTGTGTGTGTGTGGTCAGGGAGGGTGAGAAATGTTTAAAGGTGAAAGAGCCTCCCAGCAGGGCCTTAAAAAGTGGAAACCATTTGACCTGAAGAGAAATATCTGTGGGGTGGTGTTGGAGTTATAGAAAGAAGCCAGGAAAAGTACCTTCTCTGGAAATTTACTATTCTGATTTTCAGCCTTTCAAGCACTTTGGGACTGGCTATGGAAATCATTTCCCAGCCTCAGGCTTATTAAGGGCTTTGGACTTCACCCAGGGTCTCTCTTTCTCACTGTGTCTAACTGTGGAGTCCTCAGCCTTAGTCTGGTGACAGTCTCCCATGGTCTATTTAAAAGTAATCAAGCCATTCCCAAAACATCTGATGTTGCCCGTTGAGAGGGTAATGGTTTTCCTTTTAATTCTGATTCCATCAATAGAGTGACACTAATCCAGACTGATTTGAGTAAACAGGGCATATTCTCCATTGTCTCTGTGATCTGAGAAAGAATAAACTTGAGAAAGCTCACTGCCTGGATTGGAAATGGCCCCTTTGGGTGTTTTTGCGCAAGCTTGAAAGGAAAAAGAAAATGCCTGTATGGAGTTCTTTCCAAGGCAAGCTGACTTTGGGGGTGGTAATTCTCATCGGGGTATTATACTAAACTGCACCTATTAGTGGCTTTAGCACCAATAAGAAAGTAGAACTATTTCTTTTGTAGTGTTTCCAGAAGAGCTGACGAGAGTGTTTCATAAATTTCCGCCTCTGGCAACACACCACCGCTTGACTCAAAATTCCCTCTTTCGGCTTTTATAAGGAAATCTTTTTTTTTTTTTTTTTTTTTTTTTTAAACATTGAAGAAACACAGACAAGATGCAATTCAGATCACAGGTTTAGCATGAGATATCAATTTACACTCTACCCTCATCCACTAACATTCCAAAAATGTTTTATTGTTGCCAGTTATTCCCTTACCTAGAACCAATATCTGCTTTCCCTTAACACCAGTTACTGAATTTCAAATTGACAGGTAAATATCACCTGGTAAAGCCATCTTGCCATCTACACAACAGCCTGATTTTACTTTGTCTTTGAAAAAGAAACTTAAGCAGGGTGTAGAAACTTAGTCATTATCAAATAAGAAATAAATTTAGCAATGAGAACTTCCCAAGAATTTTTTTTTTCAGAATATGAAAAGGAATACCTTTTGAATAGGATAGGTGTGCTAGATTATCAGACCAAGTAAGAAAACCCAATATGGGGAACTATAAAATACTGTTTCTGAAAAGACTTTACAGGCACTTTATTTAACTATTTAGTTCTGCAAAGGAGGTTATAAGCAATTTGGTAATTTCTGGAACTGCACTGTTTCCCTGAATGTCTGTACAAAGTTGAAAGCAGGACAATCATTTTTCAATATTGGATATTTTCAAAATCCACTTTATGTTAGCGGAGGATTAGGTGTGTAAGGAGACACAGGAATGAGATACAAGCTTGGACTTCCCCCACTTATCTGAAAGGCCAATTCTCCCTCCTGCCCGCCTCTTTGCATTTAAATCAAGTCACTGAGTTACCTCCCCCAACAACCTACCCCTCTATTATCTCCTTAATTGTCTACATTTTCTTCCTGGGTGAGATGGAAGTGATGAAGGAGAGTGGGGAAGGAAAGGATATTAATATGGGTGATGACATGTCCTCCCCTCATATTTCTGTTCAAACCTTAAATGCAAATGTGTATCCTCATCCAAAATGAAATTTGAAAAAAATATGGTAAAGATTTTTTCACTTGAGATACCAAAATCTTGATTTTTAATTGTTTTTTGTTTAATTTGGGGGGAGAGGTATTTGTTTCTTAAATGGGACATTCATATTTGCTTCTGTTCTTTTATTTTCCAATTGGGATTCTCATCTTCAACAAATATCATACTTGGTGTATTCTCTCACATTTAGCCGCAGCATTACTATTTGCATTTAGAGCAGTGACCAGAGAAATGGTCTTCTCATCCTGATTCTAAGATGACTTTTTAATAAAGTTAATTCTAATTAACATAAAGAAGCAGTCTGGATTTTGTTCTTGGCGTTGATAATTTAAGAATGTAATTACTGGGTCCTTTTAGGGATAAGATATCATATCTATCCCTACATAGGTCTAAGGAGGGAGATCAGGAAACCCTCGACTTCACCCAGCCCCAACATTTGGGCTAATTTTTCTCCTTCCCTGCAGAATGATACTTGTCATGCCTGCAGCATGTAGACAGTGTTTTGAATCTCTAAATCTGAACATTGTCCATGCTCTCAAAATATTCATAGGTTCTAGTTCTTAGTAAGATAGAAGTCCCTACCATATTTTGTTGCTGCTTCTACAACAGCTTTTCATTTTGACATTCATACTAAATACAGATCTGTATTTAAATCAACATTCTCTTTCCCAGTCAATATATCATGCTCTTTCATCTGGTCCTGTGAAGTTATTCCTTGTATTTGTAATAATTTTCTACTCTACCCAGAATGACCTGCCTTCCCCACCCTGGCAAAAATCTGGTCCCTAAATGAAGTGAAATGTTACCTTCATCATGAATAGTTTGAACCTATTTCACTATCTTTGAGAGCCTTTAGTGTCTCCTACCACATTCTATTTCATACTGAAGTCATTTTTAATACCTTGTGTGCACTAGAGAATTGTGAGTTCTCAGATACCAGTGGCTGCAGCCTATTCACTTCTGCTTTCCCTACAGTGCCTAGCACTGTGACCATCCTTAATTAACTCTCAGTAAATATTGGGTTGTAGGGAAATGCTTCTTTTGTGGGGGAAATAGTCTAAGTGGGTGAAATAAATCTAAGTTTGTGGATCACTACTGTGTTTGTTTACAAACAAATTTATTTAACTTTTCCATTTTGGGGTGGGGGTTGGGGAAAATATGAAATGAAAGAGCAGGTCTTTATTTGTAGGGTGACCGTATGCTTTGTCTTCTAAATGGAACACTTTTCAAAAGCGAAAGTGGCTCTATTTGTGATTACATTTGAATAGCAAGCATAAATTAGGACAAACCAAAACCAACTTATCCACGGCAGAGACCATAGCTATTAAAGAGAGCAATACACGGAGAATACCTAATTTGTATAAGAATTCAGACGCAATCCATTTCTACCCTTCCAAAGGTTCCAGAGAAGCACTGAATATTCTTGAAAAGACAGATAGCCAATGTGCAATGTGGAGAAACCCATTTTTATACCCCTAGGTGGTCTTGAGCAGAGCCATGTATCTCCCCAAGTGTGCCCTGCCACAGCTCCAATTATACCAAGCCTCTGTTCAAAACCCTTCCATGATTTATCACCGCCACGTTATTACATGTGACATGGCCCTCCATGAGTCACTCTATCTGACATTTCTAACTTTATTTCCTAATTTTTTCATGCTTTCGATTCCATCTGAACTCTCTGACATTGCTGAGTACACCAGCATTCACCCCAACTCCATGCCTCTGCTGATGCTTGTTTCTTCATCAAAAATCCTCCTTCCCTCTCATATTTCAAGGACATAGAAAGTTCTAACTGACCTTCCAAGTGCAGCTGCATTCTACTTACACATATAGACTTTCTTGATCCTCCTGTTTCGAGGTACTCTCTTTCTCTTTGATTCTTTATATTATCTAGCTCACACTCCTCATATGACAATGAAGATCTGCCCTGTATTATAACTGTATATGGTCATTTCCTCTATGAACTTTAACCTTCTTGGTGTATTTTCATATCCTACACACCATCTTATACATAACGGATGCTCAGTACACACTTATTTAAAAACAGTAAGTTGGTCCTCTGGACTTCTAAGTATCTCCTCATTCAATACTTGGTATTCATGACTATTGAAAAAATTCAACTTAATGAAAAGGCAGCAGTGAAAATTTAAAAATGTATAGAGAGGTAGCACATCAATAACCTACATTTTACTATGCCTCCAAATTGTGTTCTTAAGAGATTAGGAATTACGTCCATAGCTTCACTCTTGGATTCACTGTTTGACCTTGACACTTCAATCCATTTTCTTCCAGAACCCATATCTATTACTGTACTGGATATCCTGCATAGGTGACTCCGTCCACTAAATTGGCACTGAACAATAATGGTCTATCAGTCATCTCACCTTTTTTTTTCATCATGCATTCAAAAGAAAATTTCCATTGGATTTGGAAGACTCTTCATCTTCAGAATAGTAAGGCTTTTATGGAATAAACAAGTTATTTTTCACAAAGGTATCTTTTGGTATCTGTCTTCACTCTTCCTTGTTTATTGATATAAACCACTTAAAAGAATAAGTTAGGGTATTCAATGGAGGGGGAGTTTACTTTCAAAATATTATTATGAAGGGAGGACTTTTAGTTATATTCCTCTATCTTATAAGCTCAGGTCTCACCCAAAGCAATCCTATGCACCTCAAAGAAAGCTCAGGAACATCTGTGACAACATACTTCTCATCCATTTGACCCATCTCCTTCCTTGATAAATATAAAATCTCTTAACCTCAGACTTAACTCCCCTAATAAGAAGAATATAGAATCCAAATTCCATACATACTCATTGTCTAAAAAAATTTTAGTAACTTTGCACTCAGGAGATGCATGTGGTATGATGAAAACCCAACCAATTCTTTTTTGGTTGCCATTGCTAACCAGACATTCATTCATGTTTCTTAGTGTACTCTCCATACCAGTCGAGGATCACTGCTCTTCTAAAAAACAAAACAAACCAAACATGCTTTTTCCTTATCTAGGTAAAGGATAAGTGATTTATTATCACCACTCATTTTTCCAATAGTAGCAAAAGAAAGTATGATCTATGATCTGTGATCTAAGATCTCTTTCTCCCAGTCCCCTCTGGGCTTGAGAGCAACCAATTGTAAAACAAGCAATGCAATCTAAGACCATGGCATGGAGTGAGGAACACAGGCTGGCTGACAGCTAAATTAAATCTGCAGCTTCTGCTTCTTCCCTACTATGCTTTTACCTATGGCGCTAAACATCTCAAACATGGATGAGATGGGAAAGCTTGAGATAATACATTTACTAACTATTAAGAGAAAAATCACTCCCTTGGGAAAAATGTCTCTTGGAGACAGCATTAGGATAGAAAAGACTGTTTCCCTTGACCACGCAGGCCCAGAGGTCAGTGAAATGGCAAGGTCCTGAACTCTGAGATCTCATACTGCTGCCTTCCAATTACTCTTCTCGCTCTCAAGTAGATTTGCACATCAGTTCTTTACATAATTTTTTTTTAATTTTTGGAGCATTTACTAGGAATTACAATAGCCCTTTTCAGAATGCATTCTCTCTCTCTCTTGACATGAAAAGGGTTAAATTAAGTAAATGGGGCTGATTTAGACACCTATAGCTCTCTGAACTACAGAAAGAGGGATTCTTGACCTTGATTTGTAAAATGAGGTGTCTCAGTATATGAGCCTTGATGTCCTGTTTAGTTTTAGAATGCAGGAGCCCATTAACCTGAGTACCTTTCCATCTTCACACAGAAACCCAGATAGACTTTTAATAAGAAATGTCCCAAATGTCCTTTTAAGAAAGATATGAGAATCTGTCTCTCTGTCTCTCTCTCTCTCTCTCTCTCTCTCACACACACACACACACACACACACACACACACACGTGCACACACACACATACAGACGCACACAGAGACCAGGGTTGTGTTTGTTGTTGTTGTTTAGCAAGAAAATTGAACTAAAACTTAACCTATGAAGAATTTCCCTTCTTTTGAGTCTCCCTCTCAGGCTAAGACAGTCCCAGAGGCTGCACCATTCTAAGCATGGCACAGTGGAGAGGTGCTTACTGGAAGACTCTCTCCATTGTAACCCAAGGGTGGCTCCTTCAGCCGAGCCTGTTACATCCTGCCCATGTTCTCCTCCCTTCCGGGCCCCTGCCTGTTCACTAACAGCTTCCCAAAATCTACCTCTGCTCAGAGGGAAAGAATTGGAAATTTGTGGAACAGGGAGTAGAGAAAGAGCGGTCTTCTTAGATTGTTTTGGAGTTATCGGCCCAAAGAAGTTACTAACAAATTAAACTTAAAAATTACTTGAAGTTAGAGAATTGGGTTCTAGTTTCAAAGTGATTTTCACTCTCATGGGAGTTACATGCTTCTTTATTCTTCATCTGTCCGATTTTTAAATATTTTTTGTGCGATAATAGATCACTGTTTCTGTATTAATGGTTTCTAACGAACATTATCTCAAGATGAATCCTAAAACGCTACAACTTTTGTATTAAATTTCCGGATTCTCAGGGCCATGCGGTCCCAGACATTTTGTCTAGTCAGATAGAGAGCTGCGTTTTTATGGAGGACAAGATATTAAAATGTAACCCTAGATAGCAAAGAAAGCCATTTTTAAGCAACAGGATGAAAATCAAGCTATAAAATTACTCATAATATGCACATTAGTAGAAAGATATAAAATTCACCACAGCAATATACGAAAAGATGCAGGAAGTTGAAGAAATTCAGCCATATTTTTTAGAGATACGCTCTTATACATGTTAGCAGCATTCCAAGAGAAAAGAGACAACTTGGACACCCAACTATACACATTTACCCAAAGTTTTGAAACTGGAAACCCACGGAAAGGTGTTTTCTCTCACCATAAGGCTGCTATACGCTCACATACGGCATGATTCTTTTGCCCCCATAAAAGGCAAGAATTCTTACTGGTATCTCCTAAAGCAAATCATTTACATAGTTTTTCCCTTCCTGAGAAATAGTCATTACTTTCCAAGTTGCAGCAACTTCATACTTTTCTTACAGACATCTCTAGACCACCTTCCCCATGTACCCCCTCCAACTTAGACACAAAAGCAGATCCCAGCCTGCTTATAAATATAGGTGTGAAAAAGCTCGTGAACAAACACAAAGTCAGATATGATACGACTGCCAGACCACGTCTCTAGAGATTCAGACTGGCCAACACGGGATCACATAGACACAAGATCATCTTTAAAGTCACCTCCATTTTTTTTTTTTTTTAACCGTTTGGTAACATTTTAAGCTACCTTTCCATGGTAAAGCAAAACAAGAAACTCAAGTTTCTCCACTGAGGACAAGCAAGCCTGCTTGAATGTTTTAAAGGAAAATAGGCACTTCCTTTTCCTTCTGCAGATAACTCTATATTTCCCCTGCTATATTTACACAGTTCAGGTGTCTAGACAATAGCATGGTCAATATGACAGGGCAGGCCCCACTCTGGTGCCCTTTGCGCGACTCTTCCTTTTGCCGTATGCACCCCAGTCCTATGCACTTTGTTTTTCTTTTTAAGGAGCTCAGGTTGAGCACTCCAGTCTACTTTTCCAAGCATTCGCCTGCAAGCATTTTCATCCGAAACACTGAACTCACGTTCACCACCCGCGCGCAACCCCCCCCCCCCCCACAATCTGATTAGTGTCAACACAGCTGCCCTATTCTGAGGAATGTAAACTAATATTGTTGTTAGACCTCCCTCAACCTTAGGAAACTTCCTCAAAGCCTTGCAGTCTCTTCAGGAGTTTTGTTTCCGTATCCCTCTGCCCAGTGATTTAAATCCCTGAGACAAATTTGAGGAGCGATCTGAGAGGCAAACCATCAGTTCCTTACATAAAATCTTAAACGCTATGATACACATTGCCATGCACACATGTATAAATATTTAATAATCCATCACCCCCAAATAATTTTGTCATTACACAGTGAAAGTCTTAAGTCAATCACCAGACAATAGGGACATGAATGAAGTCCCCTGAGGATTTAGGTGGGTCTCTGGATTGATAGAATTCAAAATGAAGATGGCTTTAAAAAAAAAAAATCTCACCTGGATTATTTTGAAAAAGCTTCATTTGCTTTTAGGATGAAGTCTGGAGATAGAACTGAGAACTTAACTGAGTTAAGACAGTCAACTAATTTGTCTTACTGGTACGTGAATACCCAACAGAGAAGTTATTTCCATGTATCTAGCAGAATGTGAGCTGATCTCCCAGTCTGTTCTTACAAAAAAGTGATTTTACAAACTCCTGAATATTGGGTTTCTTCAAATACATAATGTCACCCAGAAATTTTTCTTCTCCCTCTTCTCCTATTAATTTCATCTCCTACTTAAAGGAAAAAAATCTTACAGTCACCACAGAAAACATTAACCAAGAAAAGGAGATTCCTATACACAATTTGCAAAAACATTACATTGGGTGACCAAGAACCACAAATATGTAAGCTTTTATTTAAAAAATAAAACTGAATAAGCATCTCTAAATGGAGGGCTAAAATCTAAAATCCTTACCTCACTAAATTGAGTCTGGGCATTGTTTTCCAGGTACAACATGTTAGCAGTAAGATTGATCAATGCCGCTGTCCTCTCTTCTGGCTCCAGGATTTTCCAACCCCCCCACCCCCTCTGAGACCCTGACAATAGGAATCTACTAAGAAGATAACAGAACTCAAGTCCCTCTCTCTCTTTCTCTCTCTGTACATAATTTTAGGTTCCCTAATATATACCCAACTATAGGCATGAGGGGGCGGGACTCTTCTCTTTACCTGTCCAATCCATCAACTTCCACCTGGAGTCCTCCACTCCAATGGAGTGAGGCCTCTCCCATCTCATTAAGTAGTTAGAATTCCTTATCACCAATCTTTAAAAGAAAAAGAAAGAAAGAAAAAAAAAAAAAAAGCAGGAGAGAGACAGGTAAAACTTTCCCTTGTCTTTCATAAGAAAGTGCTCTCTCTTAAAAACAAAACAAAATCTCCCCAAACAAACCACAGACCGTACCACCACCAGGACTTAGAGAAGGCATTTCAGAAGGTTATTTTACCCTTTGCAATTGAAAAGTAAAACTCCAGGGAAAGCTTTTGGAAGGCTATTATTTTATTTTTTTTAAACTAGATGTCAAGTTTTAAGAATGACTACATAAAGTTAGTAATTTCTAACTAATTACTAAAAACTCAAATCCATTACTAAATACTCAAATCCATGGTTATATTTTCTCAATATAAAAATTAAAATCCACTGCATGATAGCTAAAAAGTTTTCAATTTATTCTCCACAGAGAAATGCCAGTGGTTTAACACAAAGTTATGCCAACACAAGCCATTTAGTTTTTTTCAGAACATAATCAAAGTACAATTTAAACCATTGGTCCCGTTAACTTGTAAAAACAAACAAACATCCATATTATGTACAGGAAATAGAAATCCTGGGAAAAGTGCCCATTTTTTTTAAGCCTATGTAAAAAAAAAAAAAAGCACCACTTCTTTCTATCATTAGTTCTTAGGACTAGGAATTGATACAAGTTTATCTATTTAAATATTTTCTTTACTTATTGTTTCTTAATTAATGCTCAAAGGTAATATATTTTACTATAAACAGTTAATAAAGTATAAATAGAATAAATCTTAAAGTATGAGAAATCAGTTAGCTTTTGCCTTAAAAATATATATACACATAGATACAGAAGAACATTATTATAGAACCTGGCTTACCATAATTTACCATAATTTAGTGAAGATGAGAGGCACCCTGATGGTTATTGTTAGATTCACTAAAATATTCTTGTTACTATCAGAGAAGGACAAACAGTGTATGTTCTCATCCATTTGGGGAATATAAATAATAGTGAAAGGGAATATAAAGGAAGGGAGAAGAAATGTGTGGGAAATATCAGGAGAGAGACAGAACATAAAGACTCCTAACTCTGGGAAACGAACTAGGGGTGGTGGAAGGGGAGGAGGGCGGGGGGTGGGGGTGAATGTGTGATGGGCACTGAGGGGGACACTTGACGGGATGAGCACTGGGTGTTATTCTGTATGTTGGTAAATTGAACACCAATAAAAATTAATTTATTTAAAAAAAAATTCTTGTTACTGCTGAGTATTCCATGTAATTCAGTCAGAACTATGTCAAAACATGACTCCTCACCTCCACCCCCGCTTAGAAAGCTAAGTCCCTCTGTCCTGCCTCAAGGTACCACTAGCCAAGACAGCTAGAAATAAATCCTTAGATATTTTTTTCTAAAATTTAAAAGATAAGAAGATAAGAAAATCAGAAGCCAGGCTAGGTTAGTATATAAACTTTAGAAACAGAGTTTATAAATGTATTCATGACCTTAGATTTGCCTCCTTTTTACTTCTATTTTTGCATCCATTAAAGGCATGCACATAAAGGACGATGCGATTATTGGCATATTTATTTTAAAGCCTGAGTCACTGGTAGGAATGTTTTTTTGTTTTGTTTTGTTTTGTTTTTTTGCAAAAATTTCAATAACATCATTTGATCAAGTGTCCAAGAATATGACAATATCTTGTAACATTACAAATTTATATCAGACGTAATGTGCATTTTTTTCTCTGAAATATTAGGAGGATGACTTCTTACTACACATAATTAACCAAATGAGCTCTGGGTACAAGGCAAAAAAAATAAAAAAGGAAAAGAAATTACTTACAAAATGCAGCATAATTATTTGTATCATGTATTTAAATTCTATACCCACTGACAACTTTCAGGTCAACAGTGAAGATTATTGCTTCCTTAATCTGTGTTCTATTCCAGTGGTTCAAAAACTTGTATGACCCTGAGAATCAACCAAGGTGCTTTTTAAAAACAGATGTGTGGACCTGGTCTCAGTTGTATTTTGTGCAGCCCATGAGGCAGTTCTGAATGTATCAGAATCTGAATGCATGGGAATCAATGCTGCAAAGTAAATGCCATTAGGACAACTGCCCAGAAAGCCAATATTGGATGATTTTGTACAATAGTGGGGTAGCATAACTTTTTGAATCCTAAATCTAGGGTTCACAGACTCAAATGTTGTTGATGTTCTATCCAAATGTAAACAAATTTCATCTTTTACAAAGTCAAAGATTCCCAGCAGGATTCAATAGACTAAAACGCCAAATTCTATTGAGCAACTCAGCCTTCAGCACAGTCAGGTCTGAGGAGGATGGTCTGTGTCTAACATAGCTACTAAAATGCTGAACAAAATCTAAGACATGTGAATCTTTATCTATCTATCTATCTATCTATCTATCTATCTATCTATCTATCTGCCTGCCTGCCTGCCTGCCTGCCACTGCTATTTGGGTACTTTGGATAGCTCAGGGGATACAGCACAGGACTGGGGGGTACAGCAGTAACTAGGAAATGCAGGCTCCAATCCCAGCTCTGCCTTTATTTAGCTCTGCCCCTCTGGGGCAGGTCACTGAATCACTCTGGATTCAAGTCCCTTCTTTGTGAAATGATGGGCAGAGCTAAATGATTCTAAAGACCATTACAAAGGTAAGACTCTCTGTCTAGAATCCATGGAAGCAATTTAGAGGATCCTTCCTATTTTACTTGTATATTTATATAACAATCTGCTCATCTCCAAACTGTGCAATTTAAGCCATTGAGTTGTACAGATATCAAGATGCTTAAATGACTTAAAGAAGCAGGTACAGTATTGTGGGGGAAAACTGTTTTATGCTTTTAGTATCCTCATGATAAAAAAAAATAAGTTACTAGTTACTAATTCATTTAAATTTGAATTTAGCACAAATACTATATAAATAACAGACATTTACTTGAGCAGGAAGTTATAGAGAAGCCACTTCCCACACACACTCTGTACTAATAATGCCTATCCTGGGATATGAAAGGTTTAGCAATGTGCATTAATTTCCCTAATGACTTAGTGATGTATGTCAGTATTATTATCCCCATTTTGCAAATCAATAAACTCAAAAATTTTAAGTGAGTTTCCCAAATAGGAGTCAGAACAACTCTATCAAGAGCTCACAACTTTCTGTTCTCAGCCCTTTCTTCTAGATTCCTCAAAGCTTCATGGCCTCAGAAGCAGGGTGAAAATGCCACTGTTGTAAATCTAGTGCACCGGGAAGAGTAGTCATCTAAAATGTGGGATCAACATCTCTGACTTCCAGACATAATACTATTAACATTTTGTTGCCTATCCCCTTTAACAGTTAATCCTGCAGGAGCTCTTTATGTTTTACAGATAGTAACCCTTTATTAGAAGCACTGGAAATATTTTTCTGCTGTGTGCATGTGTGTGTCTGGTCCTTCAAACTTATATATGGTTTTACGGGTTGCTTTTCTGGTGTAGAACAATCCTAATTTTTCTATAGTCAAATTTATCATTTTTCCCCTTATGATGTATTATTTTTCAAACATAGTTTGAAAGGCTTCTCCCAGCCCACCATTATAAAATTCTTTAACCATAATATCACCTTGTATTATTATGGTTTTTAACACTTTTTTCACATGTGAATCTTTTAACTCTTTGGAACTTATATTGGTATGAGAAACAAATGAAGATCCACTTCCACCCAAGACAGATAATTTACCTTTATCATTTTATCATTTTTTTCTCTGACTTGCCATGTTATCTTTAATATACCAAACATCAATAGTTCCATTTTATATCTCTATGTAAGAAAGCTAAGCAAGTGTATAAGTCCTTGGTACACATAAAACATTTGCTTGAATTTCTTAATCCATGCTGTGTGAAGTGGGTAGGGAACACCATTGTACCTACAGCATTTTAAAAAGTAAAAAACAAAAACCCAAAAAATGGAAGCAATTTTGTGTTCCTAGATCTATGTCTGCCTCCGATGGTTGGAGGTAGGTGTAAAGGGTAGGGAAATGCTTAGGTTTCATGAAGCCACAGATTGGAGATCTGTGTTTTAGTGGGTTCCCTCATGAAGACCTCAGTTCTACTGAATGAGAGAAAAGAGAAGTTAAAGAGGGCTTGGGTAAATTTGCCCAGGATTAGGTAGACATTTATTAAAGTAAACAAGCAGTCTGGCCTCATGCTATGCTCTCAACTACACTTTCCATATTCCACTCTGCTTGCCACATGCTGGCCCCAGCTGACCATTTCTGCCCTTCTGCTCAGTCTAGTTCCTCAGTTCTTTCTCTTTACCTGATCAATCAAAACATTTTCATGTTCCTTACATGCCATCTTCATGAGGAATTCTCCAAATCCCTAGTTGAAGTTAAATCTTCTTTTATTTTATATGAATGTATATAAAAAACAGTAATAAAATGTTACCTTACAATGCCAAATTTTGTATACTTGTCTGTCTCCCCAGTGGGCTATGCACTTTGAGGTTAGGTTGGAGTACATTTTTTGATCGTCATATCACAGTAAATGTCTAAAAACGTGATGAATATAAGTTCTATTGAACAGTTCATTCTGTAAGAAAGAATTAGAAGATTTTTTTCCCCTCAGGAACTTATCATGACACAGATGCCTTTTCTTGGGCATCAATGCACAGTATGTAATGAAAATAGAAAAGAGGAAAAAATGATGATTTCAATCTCAGTACAGTTACCTCAAGTTCTTAATAATTATCCATCAAAAGGAAAATTGTCAGAATAACAAAACGTGATAGTTAAAAGGGATTGGGGTTTTATAGAGCATGTGTAAAAGCTGACAAATGTGGGGACTTTCCAAGCTGCTGCAGAACAAAATCAATTATATCATTTCAATGCCAGCTACCATAAAAGATGGCCAACACAGAACACACTCAGTAGTTAACTTTCAGAGCTCGAATCCTTCCCAAGTGATTTCTCTCCCCTTCTGCTCTGGATAGGTGAGAATTAGCATTCATAGAAGCTATTGAAAGCCACTTAATTAATTCACCAAAGCAATGTTCTCTTTATTCTAAGGCTAAGTTCCAAAGCAAGATACAAGATGATATCCATCTTAGGGTCACTAGCTAGACTGAAAAATGAGTCTTATAAGGCATACAAAGGGAGCCGAGTTCCATCCTAAATCTTACAGATGTACTCAGGCTATCATTTTTTATCTTTGTAAACTGTCAAGTAGAAGGTAAAATGGGGACAGGATTTAGATTCTCTCTCTCTTTGTACTTTTAATGGAGCAGGCACTCTTCAAAGTATTATATATATGTTTCAAAGTATTATATATATGTATCAAACTTGTTTAATTCTCATACAAAATTATCATTTAGGTACTGTTACTGTAGCTATCTTGCAGATGAAGATGAAGACACCTAAATGCAGACAAATACTAAATGATGAAATCAAGAGTAGAACCTCTGTATTTCGGCCCTCTAATCCACACAAGAAGATTGTGTCTGTTCAAGAAGATTATGTCTTCATACCTCCTCCCACCCCAATATTTATCCCTCCTTCAATGCCATGTTCATAGCTCCTTCACCAGACACCTCACTCCATGATTATAATAATAATGGTATTGTTAACCACTTCTCCAAATTTAGATAGTGCCTTCCTTTGGAAGGACTCCAAAGCAGTCCAGGTAAAGAGATACACAAATGCATGCAGATAAGATCCTCTCCTAGCACTGCCTTTAATATGCATTTAAAATTTTAGATTACAAAAATTGTGATACTTAGAGGCAAAAGGTGAAAAAAGAATTGCATGCCATCTATAAGCAAACTTCTCAAAGAGAATTACTGTTAAGTTTCCACCATCTTCCTCCTCTGTTTATGTATGTATTCTGTAACCAAAGGTAGGATCAAATATATAGATATAGATATAGATATAGATATAGATATAGATAGATATAGATATAGTTTTAAAATTGCTATATATATATCTATATATCTATATATATAGATATGTTTAGTTTTCATACTATTATGAGCGTTTTCCCATGTTAAGTATTTCTACCACTAAAAGTACTGGGTCAGAGGTTATGCACTTAAGTCTCTGGACAGGCATAGAATCAAGTTGTTTTCCAAAAAGGTTGCATTTGTAGGAGGATAAGAACCACAATATTGAGGATTATCTTTCCCAATTTTACAAATAAAAAGAACTATTTCCTTATTTTAATATGAATCCCCCAGATTATGAACAAGATTAAATATATTTTAATATGTTTAATTAGCTCTTTGCATTTCTTCTTTAAATGATGTGTTAATGTCCTTTGTTTTCCCTTCCAATCACTACCCCACAGGAGTAGTGTTTTCCATATTAATAAGATATCACCCATTTTTGTCACCTTTTCCAAGTTTCTTTGCTTTTTTAGTATTATATATATTGAAATAAGAATTCTTGGGATCCCTGGGTGGCGCAGTGGTTTGGCGCTTGCCTTTGGCCCAGGGCGCGATCCTGGAGACCCGGGATCGAATCCCACATCAGGCTCCCGGTGCATGGAGCCTGCTTCTCCCTCTGCCTATGTCTCTGCCCCTCTCTCTCTCTCTCTCTGTGACTATCATAAATAAATAAAAATTTAAAAAAAAAAAAAAAGAATTCTTATTACTTTATCACATAAAAATTACTTCTATGTCATTTATCCCAGAACCTAGAGGTAAACACTTAAAATTTTGGTAGATTCTCTTCTAGAGATATATACTACTCTATACTGTGATAATATACATTAAAGATATATTTGTTACGCATGTATATGGGTCTGTGTAAATATCTGCATACGCCTCTTTTCAAAAATTAACCTTTTAATATGACTGTATACTCAACTCTTTACATGTATTTTTTTAAACACTGTTTTTAAATTGCTACATATTGTTATTGAATTAATTTAGCCACTTCATACTAATTGGGCATTCATTTGCTTCTATTTCTCTTTAACACTATAAATTTAAAGCAAAAAGCACATTATTAGAAGTTGAATTATTCAATTAAAAGACATTCAATGTTTTAAGGGCCAAAAGATACTACTATATTGATTTCTGGATATTATACCTGTTTATCATTAGACTAACAATGTAAAACAGAGCTTACCTTACCACGATATCATTAGCAGTTACTATTACTGAAAATATTTTTCATAGTTTAGAGTAAAAATGCACAAACAAAATTAACGTCCTTCCATTGCTACTATACATTATTCATTAAAACGAACATATTCATTTCCATCCTCATTGATCGCTCTGCTTTGGGAAATGCAAGTCTTCAAACTAAGTTGTATTTGAATACTGATGTGTTTACTTAGATTTTTTGAGCCTTCATCGATAAAATCAAAATACCATGCCAAATTATAACATTTAACTTCCTAACCAATCCCATGGCAGTAATTAGCTTATAGTAAGTTCTGAATAGATTTTACTACCTTTTCATCCTCTTACTTATTCATATCTGTAGTTCTGGACATGGCTACTAGATACCTTTTATAAATTCTTATTTCCATAAATACTGGATTTTTTAGTGTTTCACTAACTTTCATCCTTCTCCTGCCATAGCCTCCAAATGGCTGCTGCCGGAGGAAGTGGTCTGTGCCAACTGCCAGTTTGGAATAGTGGAAAGAGTTCTGGTATCACCAGCAGAAACCTGTGATTTAGGTCTCACCTCTGAGTCTCCTTTTTTTTTTTTTTTTTTGAATGGATAGATCATGAACAAATATAAATTCAAGCTAATTGCACAATGCATCCCCCTTCATTCTGGTTCCGTGCAGAGATATATTTCAATACAATACTAGCTTTTAAATAATTTTCCCTACCTAAAACCACAGAAAAGCAATCCATCTTGTCTTTAAGAATCATGCATGAAGGGTATTCTCCCAAGAGTCACAGATTTTGGCTTAAACTCTGGCTGTGAGGGTAAATTTATATATTATATAAAACAAGACATTTCCCTGTCCATTTTGCAGTTTTCCAATCTGTTCATTGGATTTAATTTTCCTATATATTTGGCAGCCTATATTATTACGACTCTAGTTTCCTTGAAGTTTGTGTTTGCCTATTTAACCATAATCTGAATTTTACTACTGCTGAAGACAGACACCTTCCCTATCAACTTTATATCTCACATCTTTTCCTTGTGGTATTTCCTTCCTAAAAAGCTTGTGAGGCAGTTGATTTCATAGACCAGTTGATTTCTATGACGTTTTCATCCCTAGAGATTTTATGCTTCTTTTAGTTCCTCTATTTTTTGCTCCTCAGCAAGAATATTAGGTTGGGTGGCAGGGGAAGGGGGTGGGGCTGTCTCAGTCTCCTTGGAGGCCGTACTTGAGACAACTCAGCTTTCTTTCTTATGTAAATTCTCTCCACCCTTTCCAGGAAAAAAAAAAAAATCCCTAGGCAAAATAAAAAGAAGGTACATTAACTTTGGCATTCTGGATGAACTCCAGGGAAAAATCACATTTTGCCTATTTTAATTCAGACTTTCAGAGAATTCCAATGTCCTTTTAGTGTTTCAACTCAGTGGTCTGCACTCATTATTAGTTACAGGATATGTGTTCAGTTGGTAAATCCAGTAGAGCTCCAGGAAAGAGGATGGAGAAGTCACTGGTTTGTTGCTTTGGGAAAACATCAGTGATCCCATCTGTGAATATCCTTCTGCAGTATGTACACCATCTTTGCTTTAGGGCCTGTGATGGATGGATCAAGCCATTCCTGAAGCCCTGTTTTCCACTCATCCTCTCTGTTACACTATTCACATGAGCACTGTGTCCACATCCTAAGTATAAAAGAATAGTGTATGTATATGTGACTTAAATACATTTTTAAAGTTCTACCATATTAACCTTACAAATTGCTATGTGACCTTAAAGCCTCTCTGTTTCTCAGTCCCTCAGAAGTACAATAAAGTGTTTGTCAATTCCCATGGGATTTCTAAAGTCCTTTCTTGGCCTGACATTCTCAGATTCTCCATAGGTGTCTAAGGGACACTAATTACTCTCTTACTGTGCAATTATTTGGATAATGTCTGCTTGGGCAGAAAACAACTCTTTACCACAAAATAAAACAAGGAACGCCACTTTAAAAAAAGAAGTCAGAATGATCAAAAGAAGGAAAAAAAAAAAAAAAAGACTGAAGCCCTAGCTGGACCCAAGATCATTATCCCTGCCTGTCACTTCCAGCAGAGAGGTGGAGGCTATTAAAGTCTGACAAACCATCATGTTTCTCTGAACTGGCAAAGCAATATGTCCTGGCCACTCTCCTAGGCAGCAATGCTACCAGGCTGCTGTAATCCTCACTCTGTGACAACAGGCAAAAGTACCTGTCTCTGAAAACCATTTTCATTCATTCTAAGTATAGGATATTGGAGGCCTTGATCCAAAAATAATAGTAAGGAAGACATAAAAATAAAAATAATAGGGGTGCCTGATTGGCTTGGTTGGTTGAATGTTGGACTCTTGATTTCAGCTTGGTCATAATCTCAGGATTGTGAGATTAAGCCCTGTGTGGGGCTCCATGCTGGGCATGGAGCCTGCTTAAGATTCTCTCTCTCATTCCACCCCCCTCTAAAAAATTTAAATAAATGAAAATAATAAAAGTAAAAATGATAAAGTTGAAAATTGTTCCTGATATTATTGTTGTCCCAGGGACACTGAGTACAGAAGAAGGTAAAGCATTCAAAATATCAGAAGGCAGTACCTAGCCAAGAAGTCCTGGAGGTGAACTCTGGGGATTTATGACCAAATTGGAAAACCAAATCCAACTTGAAGAGTACCTGAAAATGTTGTGGTAAGAACCACATGATAAATTCTGGCTTTCAAATAGTCTATATTTCTACGTATCATAGTGTTGAGTACTTTTATTGAATAGTCTTATTCATGGGCTAAGAAGGATGCAATAGTTTGAAGCTATACTGTAAGAGTATTGGGTATTAGCATTCTTTGCAGCTTAAGAGCATATAGATATCATATTTCATAATTTTGCAGCTCTGTGCCCCTTGGTTCTTTTATTCTCTCCAACAGGCAAACTCAAATGTGTTCTGCAACACCCATATACCTTGTTTCCTCTGTTTTATTCAACACTTGAGTGTCTGCTGTGTACCCAGCATTGTGTTTGCATCTATGAATCACGTTGTCTAGGCAGCCAGTTACTTTCAGCTCTAAATTACCCAGTCCTGGCAATATTGCGTGATTGTAGATCTCATCTCATTACTTTTTGGTTCTATTTTCATGAATCGCACACTAAAAAATGAGCTTGGGGACAAGTATGATGCCCAGTTTAGTTCTGTAATCCCTGTAGCTTGGAGAGTGTGCATAATAGGCATTCAAATTCTATTTCTTGGATGACCATTCTGGTGATACCTAAGATACACCTGTGAAGCAGGCCTTATTACCTCCAAATCTCAGATAAGGAAACCAGGTAGCAGAGGGGTTAAATGTTATATTCAAGTTCACACATATGCTTTGCTTAAGGCTGCATGTGCTCCTGCACCACACAGGTTGCCCAGTCAGAAAAGAGCCTGCCCTCTCACAATGCATGCTCCAACAAGGGGGAGGAATCTGGTCTCTGAACAAATCAATTTGTTTGCATGCTCCACAGGAAAGAGGAGAGGTCCTGTTGTCACAAATGACTCCCAAAGATACTTTCCTACTTAACAGCTTTTCCCCCTTATTGTTTATCTCCTGAGCTTCTTACTGTCACAGACACAATAAACTGAGTTGCAGCTTCCCAAGCCTGATTCACAAGTCGATTAAAAAGTGGTGCAACCAAGTAGGTGTGCCCCTTGTGACCCAGGTGGTTGAGCCAGATCTTCTGGCCTCCCAAGGCCACTGGTTTGATTTTGTGAGAAAACATTACTTGCATTGATCATTACCTAGACAACTCTGCAACACTTGTTACAAAAAGATTGAAAAAAAATAAAAAAGACTCAGGAAGAGTGCTGCATCTAAAAAAATATAGGTAATTTCCAGCAAAGACAGGAATTTATTTTAGGATTAAAATAGATGTTGCTTGAAAGTAAAGAGAAACTAAGGATTAACAGCTCTTAATAACAATGCAGAAATCCTTTCTTCAGATGGAAACCAGTACAGTTCAAATTATTGTGTTCAAATCACAGAAAAACATGTGGTGGGGTGCCTGGTTGGCTCAGTTGGTTGAGCATCTGCCTCTGGCTCAGGTCATGCTCTCCGGATTCTGGGGTGGAGACCAGCCCCGGACTCCCTGCTCAGTGGGGAACCTGCTTCTCCCTCTCCCTCTGCTCTACCCCCTGCTCATGCTCTCTCTCACTCTCTCAAATAAATAAAATCTTAAAAAAGGAGAGACGTGTGGCAGTGTCAGGTTCCATTATAAATAATCTGAACACACACACACACACACACACACACACACAAGCTACAGAGCAGTCACAACAAAATAAAAATAAAGGTGAGGAATTATTTGTAATTCAGGTGCCAAATGAATGAAATAGGTATACTACCCCCATTTTAATGAACTCCTTATGCTCTCTTCTTTTAAGTATTCTTTTTAATTCACTGGGTTTTGTAATTTGGATAGATTCACTTCAGGGTAAAATGTTTGAGCTACAGTATTGAAAGGCTGAGTTGATGACAGTATGTGTTGTGTCCTAAACCTGTAAGATTATGACCAAACCAGGACTCTGATGCTTCAGTCTGAGCATCGCTTTAAAAGATACATTCAGCATCATTTCTCCCAATTAATTCCCCAAATGGTCCACATTCTTTCAGTTTTTATTTAGCAACCATAGTGAATTCTTTAGTCATGGTCAACAGCTAGAAGTCTGTGTAAGTAGACTAAAACTCATGCGTGGTCCTCAAGCATCAGACCACCTCTCCTTTGTTTCCACTGTTACTCTAGAAGGAAATGGGTCAAAAATGCTTGTTGGTTCACTTACTGGGAAAATTGTCAAATTTGAGTTTTACCTCCTCCTCCTTCCTAACTGGGCAATATAAACAGAATAATAAAAGTCAGGGTTAATTTTAATAACCATTAGTTGATTTCATTTTATTCTGATTAAGTCATAAATGTTAGTGCTAGAAGGGATATTAGAGACCCTCCATGGTCTTAAAATAAGATCCAAAGAGAAGAGAAGAATATGACTCAGTATCTGTCCTCAGATAGAAGAGACATCTCTGAAAACACACACAAACACACGACCAAACAGCAACAAAAAACAATAAAGTCAGGATTAAATATATATAAAATAGATGCTAAATAAAACAAATGCTAAGTGTTAAGTTCCAATAACAATTATATGGAAACAAGAGAGAAGGAACGATTAGTTCCCTGTGAAGAGATAGGGAGTTTAGTCTTACAGTTGGGCAGGATTTGGAAGGAAGACAAGAGAAATCAAATATTCCTAAAACCACAGCATGGGGGGATCCCTGGGTGGCTCAGCGGTTTAGCGCCTGCCTTTGGCCCAGGGCGCGATCCTGGAGTCCCGGGGTCGAGTCCCACGTCGGGCTCTCAGCATGGAGCCTGCTTCTCCCTCTGCCTGTGTCTCTGCCTCTCTCTCTCCCTCTCTCTATCATAAATAAATAAATATTAAAAAAAAACCCCACAGCATGGGACAAAAGACAAAGACATGGAATTCTGTATTCGGAATAATAAAATGGAGTTAGGTGAGGATGGGGGGGGACTTGGAAGATGGAAGGTGGAGTAGGAAATATTTGTTGGGATAAGACTGTGGTGGGCTTGAATTATTTCTGTCTTTCTCATGCTTAAGGTAACTAAACCATCTGGCTTATGGTTTATGAGTTAGCTTCCCTGGAAATAAAGGTATGGGCTAGATCATCTCTGATTCCGTATGACTCTATTTTTCTAACTCCTTGGGTTAAAAATCAGAAATTTTCACGTGAATTGAAAAAATATCAAAAAGATTCTAGAATTAGAGGGAACTGTCTTCTGCCATTGCCATCACCAAAGATTAACATCAACCGGTCTCCTCTTTCTCACCCTCTCCAGAGAAGTGTGCCTGCCAAGTCCACCCAACTGTCACAACAGCATTTGCCCTCTGACCTTCAGCAAACAATGCAGAGAATGGCTTTTTAAACTGCTAGATGCTACACACTTGTTTCTTTAAAGACGGACCTGCGAGGCTAATTAGAGAGTTCAATGTTCTGTCCATCTGGGGCTAACATTTACACTCAGAACTGTAAAGCAAAACTAGTGCTCCTAATAGATCCCTAGGCTTGGAGGACTCTAACCTAGCAGGGACTAGCCTCGGTTTTCATGATTATTTAGGGATTCAAACACAAGGACCCATTTTTTTTCATCACATTCTTCTATATAAATCTATGAGTCTCCATAGTTAGCAATCAATAAGGCATTTGCTCATAAATTCTTTTCACATTATTTCCTAGAACATATAGTGGGCATACCCATAATGAGTGCCACTTTCTCTCATGCCTCAGCAAGAAGAGCAGGGAAAGGAGAAAGCTCTCTGCCATTTTCTCTGGGAGGGAAATGCAGTATTCCAAAGATAAGGGATGAAAGAGAATGCTTGGCTTACAGTGATGATGATATGAGCAGTACTAAGCACTGGTAAAAACAGAACTAAAAACCCTGACTTGATTAAGACTCTAGAAATCATATAACCAAACCTTTTTCATTTTAGAGGCTGATGATATAAAACCCCCAAATGGAACTTAAGTGTCCCATACTTGGCAACAATTTTGTGAACATGAAATTGTCTCATCGTTCTCAGTTTTACATTTCTATTTGAAAGAATTACATTACACACTGTCTTTAACTAAGAGAAATACACACACACACACACACACACACACACAAAGAGAAATGCATGTTTATGTATGTCACCAGGGTTTATATTCTAAGGGTACTAGAATTGCATCTTATGTACCCATTTGGCTGCCTCAAGTTCTGCTTTTTTTTTAAGATTTTATTTATTTATTCCTGAGAGACCCAGAGAGAGAGGCAGAGACCTAGGCAGAAGGAGAAGCAGGTTCCCCGTGGGGAGCCCAATGTGGGACTCAATCCCAGGACCCCGGGATCAGGAACTGAGCCGAAGGCAAATGCTTGACCACCAAGCCACCCAGGCATCCCTCAAGTTCTGCTTTGAAATCAGTTAAGTTTTGGTCACTAGGACAGTTTTTCTAAGAAATACATTAAGCTATTAATAAATATTAATCTCTGTTTCCCTCTGGTAACACATTTTTTTTTTCAGATTTAAGTTTAGGCCTTTTAAAAGGTGAAAGAAATATGTGAATTAAATGAGAAAGGAAAAGTTACATAACAGTAGAAACTGAGGACAAAATGTGTCAGACAAGTAGAGAAGTGGAAGAGGTGCCCAAGTATATTGGTTGTCACCTCACAAAAGCTTGGAAGCAAAATGCGTACTCAAGTAGACAAAACTAAACGGAGAGAAGGAGACAAACAAAAGTGACATTAGGATCTAGGTAATTGGGGATCCCTGGGTGGCGCAGCGGTTTGGCGCCTGCCTTTGGCCCAGGGCGCGATCCTGGAGACCCGGGATCGAATCCCACGTCGGGCTCCCGGTGCATGGAGCCTGCTTCTCCCTCTGCCTGTGTCTCTGCCTCTCTCTCTCTCTCTGTGACTATCATAAATAAATAAAAAAAAAATTAAAAAAAAAAAAAGGATCTAGGTAATTGTGCAGAAGGTAGTCTCTACTCTTCTCTGAAAGGACAGAAAGTAGAATCTAGCAGGAAGAGCAGCATCCTCTGGGTTTGGGATGAAAAAAAAAAGAAGGAAAAAAAAAAGAAATAAGACTGATTTGGGGGAGAGTGCATTTGGAGTCATAAAAACTTTACCTACATATTAAGCTAAATCAAGTGGATTCAGTTCATGGCTAATGACTTATTTATACATAGTTGTTAACTCTTTCCTCTCTGTAGAAAGATTTATACTCAAAACAATCAATTAAGGAAATGATGTTTTGAGGTTATATTTGACGACGGCATTTACTGATTTTGTACAGCACTTCATCATAGCAGACTAATGCGCTGGATCTGATGCTATACCTAAAAGCACTTTGAACTCGGATTAGAGAGCAATGGCTCCAAGTCAAAAGGTGCGCAGGGTAGAGAACCAGGGTAGAGTCCTGGTTCTGGTACTTGCCAAGTCTGTGGGCTCGGTGAAAACTGAAAACTCTGTTTCCATATTTATTACACGAGGACATCACTAGGACGTTACCTTACTTACAAGGTACCTGTGAGGATTGTCAAATAAGAAAAAGTGTTGGGACAGTTGGCCCAGTTGGCGCAGTCAGTGAGCATGCAATTCTTGACCTCGGGGTTGTGAGTTTGAGCCCCAAACTGCGTATAGAGATTACTTAAAAAAAAGAAAAAGAAAAGAAAGTGTTTTAATCTATAAAGTGGAAGGGAAAAATAGAGGATATTAGAATTACCAATAGAGGTATTAAGATTCTCAAAACAGTGATACATGTAATATCTGTGTGTTCTAATCATATTACTTCCCCAAACACACACAGATACAAACGCACAATCTCTTTTACATTTTATCTTTAACTATCTCGACTTGAGAACTATCAGCTCACAAAAGAATTCAGTCACAGTGAAAGATGGCTGTGGAGCACTATTAAATATACAGAGTTCTTTTTTATCCTCTGCCAAGTATGAAATTTGTTTTAAAGGAAATAGTTTTGTTAAAAGAAAGCAAATTTGTCTTTAGACAAACCATAAAATGTGAAACAGTTAGCCATGAATTGAGGGTTTTGTTTTTGTTTTTGTTTTTTGTTTTGCATATCCAGTGAAATTTTTTTTTATGTTTAGGGAACACAGACTGGGTGAATCTGTGTCTTCTTTCCCTCCCAAGGTTATGCCACTTACTTACATATTATAATTAGGGAGCAAAATGCCAGACTGCTTGGGTGGTGAGCTCTGATGACCCTGAAGATCTCTCCTAACCATAAGATTTCTAGGAGTAACAAACAAATAAAAATGTGGGGAACCCACGACAGAGTTGATCCAGCAAGAAAAATGGGGAGGGTGTTCAACAGTACTTTTAATGCCACTTAGTATTTATGTTTGGTTGTTCAATGTCTAGAAAATGATTCTAGTCTCTGTTAAATAGGGAACAAATTTACATACAAAAACTCACAGCAGCCAGTATTGTTCTCTAACTCTGCTAGGAACTGGCTTCTGAATTTTGAGTCATGGTCTGCTAAAGGAAACAATTTTGGCTTGGCAACTCACACTCTTTGTCTGAATTAACAAGATGTGTACAAAATTAATGAAGGCATACTCAGATCTCTAACTGAGCCCATCAACCTTATTAAACACAGCTTCGCTTCACAATAGTTTCTTGGAGCCATAATGGCCTGAAGCTGTCTGAAAGATTTACTGTCTAAGGACTTTGACCTAAAATAAGATTTACAAGGGAAATTTTTGAGGAGTAATATAAATGCAAGCATGAGAATTACTCAAAGGGAGTGAGTCTGACATGATCAGAAGGGATTTAAAAAAATACAGTAAATGCCTTAGTTGGTACAGTAGAAGTTTCTTTTTTCAGATTCAAACATTGTAGGGGAAAGTGCACACAGAACATTGCATCAAGATCAAGATAACTTTTAGAGAGATTGCTTCATATCCTGGTGGCTTAACTTCCCAGAGAAAAGAAGGAAAAAAAAATCTTCACCACTGGTCTTCCTTAGGAAATCTTTTCATTGATTTATGGATTGTAGAGTAGGCCACCAAGTAAAAGGAGAGACCCCATTCTCTCTTTACATTGAGAGTCCTTGATGTTTGAGGATACAGCTGCCTTCAGATGCTCAGATAAAAGACACTAAGTGCAAAGTAGTAGTATTATCTACTTATTACCCCACTTATCTGCTTATTTCTTCCTTGAAGTCCTACTTCTGTCTGCAATATCAATCACTTCTCCGGCAGCTTGTCTCACTACAAAGGGAGGATTTGATCCCCTGCTTAGCTCTCCAGAAGCAGCAGACTCGTGCAAGACTAATTCATTACACCACCAAGGCTGCAGGACAAGATTATGTGGGGGGTGGGCGTGCTATGTTCTTAGAGCACAAGTCTTGGAAATGCTGCAGAAATTCAATCTACCTTTCCATCAAACATGGTAGTCTAGGCACCTAACTTGGCATTGAGTAAACACCAAAACACATTAGAAGAATCTTGATAATTTCTCCGAATAAGAATATGCTGTGGTTAGGCAAAATGATAATGTGAGAGCAACTATTTCACATTATCAAAGACAAATTGACGGTCTCAAGTTGGTATATATAGATTGGGGAAATAGAGTTTCCCCAGAGATAGTATACAGGCACTTTACTTTTCCCTCCCTCCCTCCCTCCCTCCCTCCCTCCCTCCCTTCCTTCCTTCCTTCCTTCCCTTCCTTTTCTTTTCTTTCTCTTTCCTTCCTTTTTAAGGAGAAGCAGACTCCCCATGGGAAGCCCGATGCGGGACTCGATCCCAGGACCCCAGGATCATGACCCTGAACCAAAGGCAGACGTTCAACCACCAAGCCACCTGGGCTCCCCCAGCACTTATTTTTCTAAAGAGTGCATTACAGTATGATGCAAACAATCAGGACATGTAGATGCTAGGCTGGTTTCTTCACCAACTGGCTATGTAATCTAGGGTTTGCCATTTTACTTCTCTGAGCTTCATTTCCTTTACTGAATAGATGATCTCTAAAACTTGTTCCAGCACCAACATTCTAAAAGAGTGCATACGGTGTTAAGTTATAAAGAAAAACACGTTGGCTTGCCATTCTATTCAGAATAGGCGTCCTGCTTGGGAAGTGATACATAAAAATTTGGCAGGGGATAAGAAGCAAATTAGCAGACTGTGCAGAGCTCCTAGCTGACTTGAACTCCTAGATTCATTGTAAAGGTTCATTTAACTGTCTTCATTAGCTGCTCTTAGTACATAAAAGGAGTGTTTCCAAACACTTACAATTAGCCATGTAAACAAAGGACAATTTATCACTTCACAGTGCTCAGCAAACAAAGTTTCTGATACACTATCACATCCTACTGAGGATAATATCCCCACTAATACTATTAGGTTGGGCATACAAATATTAAACAGGGTCTTATACAGCAAAAGGTTTCAAATACACTCTAATAAGTGAATCAATTGATGAATTTGCTGAATGTTGATGAGAACTGACCCTACTGATCAACATTAGCAGACATTGCCCAGACATTTTCTGTTTTAGTTGAATGAGAGCCAAGATCTCACTCTCCGATAACCAAGCAATCAACCAAACAATCCTTTATTCAGTCCCAAGTAGTGCTGATACCATTGAGTATGCCCAAATACTCAACTCAGGAAGGCTAAAAAAAGAATCTGTAGTAAAAAGAAGGCAATCATGAGTAATTCAAGAAAGTAAGGGTTTCTTCAAGGTCAATCAGGTGATCAATGCTGAAAATATCTTTCACGGTTAGCTTTATTATAAATATGACCTGCAAGTAGGGTGTGAGGCAATGTTAAAGAATATGCATCTTTGAGATCCTATTCTTTAACTTGGAACTCCAGAACAAGAGTCATATTTTCAATTGTTTAACATATAGAATGTTATGGGTGCCTTTTATTTGGACATACATACTAACCTGTTCACTAATGAAGTCAAATTGCTTTTAATAACATTTAATTACATCAAAAATCCAAAGAGTTAATGTACTTCTAATGGCATGAGATAATATTACATGTAGTTGTGAAGATCAAGAGTGATAATGGACATGAAATAACTTTTTTAAACTGCAGAAGGTTATTCAAACATAAGCTATTTTATTTATTTGTTTGCTTTTGATGAATAGGTATCATTTTCTAAATCCTTACTGCAATTAGCTTTGATTCATTCAAATGAAAACCTCTGACATAGAACATGATTTATACAGAAGTGACTGATTAATTTCAAGAGAAAACTTGCAACATTAAAAATTTTGTCCTGCCTAACAATCTTTAGAGATGACTTGGATTAGCCTCCTCAAATTTGCATAAACTCAGAGAAAAATGTTCTTCAAAGAGAAAAGAACAGCCTTCTAGGCACGATACTTTTTGATAATTCCCCAAATGCCCAAACTTCTGTTCCTTGATTCTATTGCAAATTGTTTAATAGATGTCAAAGAAGCATTTTAAATTAATATTTACACATTCTAGATGAACAAAAAAAGCAATAGATGGCATATAGAAATGACAAAAAAAAATCCAATGAGGATGGACAAGAAATTTTTGGAGGGATTGTGTCTACTTTTCAAAACTGATATCAAGACAACAGCAGAGTAGAATGATTATGTGGTGTCCATTAGGTTCTGTGTGGCACTGAGAAGACTCACATTGTGCTACTTCCTTAGGGAGCTAAGAAATTGGCTAAAGAGATGAGCCAACTGGACCTTCAAACCATTCAACAAACATTTGCTGAGCACTCGATTAGGCCAGGCTTTCTAATATGTTTTACGGAAAAGAAAGTAATGATTCCTGTTTTCATGGCGCTTCAAGCTTCAAGAACAATCTGTCATAATTTATAAATCAGTTTGTGACTCATTATTGGAATAAAATTAATGGTGACAAATTTTCAGCCTTTAAAAAAAACAACAACCAAAACTGTATTTAGCACTGCCAAATTTAGTGTATAAAGTGAGGGATCCAATTGGTTAGGGCAGTTCTGAGAAAAAAAAGAGTAGTTTTGAAACAAGGACATATATTTTCTTATATACCTGATTAGCTGTCATTGAAGGTGAGTGACAAGGAGAAGGTCAAGCACGGAACTCCCCATGCTGCCCAAGATGTCCACTGTGAAGGATAGCATGTTTGGATGTCTAAACGGGTACAATAATTTAAAAAACTTTCTCTTTTGATACATCCCTAACATGGAACATAAATCATCTATATCATGATTATACATAAATCATCTGTCGTCAGAAAACAACAACAGTAGTGAGCATTGGTTCAGGACTTCTTAAGACTAGGGTATGATTCTTAGTCCTTTAATTTACATGATATTTATTTATGATTTTATATTCATATTGGCCTATTAGGGAGGTGTCATTATAATTCACATTTTACAAATGAGGGAAGATGCACAGGGTGGTGAAATAACTTGCTGTAAGTCACATAACTGGTTAAGTAGTAGATATGGGCTATGGGCTTTAAACAAGTTTTCTGCAGCTACATTAACTTGCTTTTGTGTTGAACATGGCATGATGCTTCTCTGGCCATCTCTGCACACTTGCTTGTACTTTTCATCAATGTCACTGATTAGGAAGGGTGTGTGTGTGTGTGTGTGTGTGTGTGTGTGTGTGTTTGTGTGCATGCTTGTTTTTTAGGCCTGTATTTTATCCATTACCTGCACTTGAATCTATAAGAACTCTCACTATGACATCCATACACCACTGCCAAATACATTTTCAGTACATGGTCTTGTGACAGTCTAAAGTTGAGTCAACTGTATGGCAAGTCAACCCTCATTGTGCAGTTGGTACTATTGTATCATAGCAAGTTTTAATGCATATGCTAAATTCAAGATTTAGGGTCAGAATTTTTTGTTTATGATAAAAATGAAAATAATTGCTTGATTGTAGTGCTTTGAATTTAATATATATACATATATATATTTGCTATTGGTCTTTCCAGATTCGGAACAATTTGATGAACAATTATCTAGAAATTGTAAAGAAAGTTTAAAAAATAATCTGCAACTACTTATAATCTTTGTGACTCAAGATTTTTTTTAAAAAAGAAAAAGAATTACATTATAAAAATAACACTGCTAACAAAACAAACAAACAACAAAAATAGGCTGGATCTTAAAGGTGATAAATCATAATTTCTTTTTTTTTTTAAGATTTTATTTATTTATTCATGAGATCCACACAGAGAAGGAGAGGGAGAGGGAGAGGGAGAGGGAGAGAGAGAGAGAGAGAGAGAGGCAGAGACACAGGCAGAGGGAGAAGCAGGCTCCATGCAGGGAGCCCGACATGGGACTTGATCCTGGGTCTCCAGGATCGTGCTCTGGGCTGAAGACAGCACTAAGCTGCTGAGCCACCCAGGCTGCCCTAAATCATAACTTTTATTAAAACCACCCCTTAAGTTGTGTTTATTTAAAACAACTCATTGTGTTCCATGATTGGCCTAATAAAAAGTTAATATTAAAAAAATATTGAGCAATGCTATTGTGATTTCTTTCTATTTACTATCTCATTTAGCTTTCACAATAATCATATTAATCCCATTTTATAAAAGAAAAAAATACAACAACCCTAATGCTTAGGATGAGTTAGTTATTCATACACCCAGGATATTTAAACACAGAGTTCACAGTACTTAGCTCTTGGAATAAATCTCTAATAATAAAATGCTACTTATTTGTTTTGTGTGTTGACATATTCATGAGTTTTCATTTTTATGGGTTATTCTAGGAAAACTTGGATATCAAAATCTAGATATCAAGATGTCTAGATTTGAATATCAGTTACCTATTTTGTAAGTAAAGAAACTGAAACTAGCGAGTGGTAGTTACATGTGTCAGGTCACTCAGGTAAAGGGTGTAGAATTCATGGCCAGAATTTAGGTTCCCAAACTTCTATGGCAACACCCTCCTCGCTGTACAATGGCCTATTTTTGTATAGACTGTACAGTCTATTGAAATGTGTGAACGAAGCGTTTCTTTCCTCTTGGTAATTCAGTCATAAGATAATGGCTTGATTCTATCACCCATCAGACGATTTAGTGTCCTAGACTCTGCATGGTAAGGTTGAGATTCATGGGTTTCCAACCATGAGCTATTCTTTAGCTGAACCTCTTGAGAGATTAATAAGGCAAGTTTCATTCTGTCTTTACAGAAGGATAATTGAAATTAAAACCAAACTTCAAATTTGCCAAACCTCAAACGATTATGGGAATTCCTTCAAAAATAAAACCAGCAAAGCGAATGCTTATTTTTATCCTTCACCATTCAGAATTTCACCAGAAAAAGCAAGAGATTCAAGGTCTATAACACTATGAACACCATCCCACTACCACTACATAAAAGATCAGCACAGTTTTATTTTTTTTTCAATGAATTTAAATCACAAATGATTCCTATTTATTTAGGAACTGTATGCAGCCAGAATAAGAAAATATCATGTGAGTCATTGCCACTCAAGGTTTTTTAGTATGATGCAGATGAGCAATGGGGTCCGAAAAGAAGAAAAGAAAGTAAAAAAAAAATTCATGGACACCTCAGTTTTTGTCTAAGATGCTATTATACAATGAAGAAAGGTTTCTCAGTGCATACTCCAAGTTATTAAACTTCTTTCATAGATAAAGACCTTTCATATGTTTGTTTGAAGGCATGATTGTTAAAGGGTAAAATTTGTGTCCATCTACAGTTCTTATCTTTTCCTTCACACTTTATTATTTGTTATTTTAAAATGCCAGCAAGGAGAACATATATTTAATATTTTTATAAAATCACTCCTAGACTGCAAGTCGAGGGATCAACATGGTGTGTGTGTGTGTGTGTGGTAAGCAGGAAAGATTACATCAAGAGAGTTTAATACCTGTCACCCCAAAGAACAGATGCAACCAAGAGAAAAAGCCTTCTCCTTAAAAGGTGCAAGGCAACTGTTTTCCTAATTGCTCTTATTTTTGTTGTAGTGTCAAGGTAGGGTGGGCAGGCTTGTTTGTGCATTTTTTTTTAAACCAAAGAAGAGATTTTTGTGTGTAACATTTACCACTGTGTTTTGTTTTTTAAATGTGATTTATGCTTTTAGAGAGGTTCATTTTCAGAAGAAATCTGAATGAGGACACAGTCTGTAGAAAGACATTCCAATGAACTGGTTAGGCAAGTAGTTGTTTGGAAGGAACACTGCCTCCGGGCTTATGAGGCAGATGGAGGTAGCACAGTGGAGGAGGAGTGGGGGAGTAGCAGGACTCAGGCCATTCTCCTTTCTCCAGCTCCAGACAGTATTCATATTCATGACTAATCTTCAGGAGTACAATCCCTCACCGCCCACCTCGCCTCCACCAGCAGCACTGATTAGGAAGTACTCATTTTCTCAAACATGAAAATGTTGCTTTTGTGTACTGATTTTTGCAAGTCCCCCTTCCCCTTGACCTAGAGAATTAAAGGAAAAGAAAGACAGTCACTAACCCTTTAGATTCCATGCCACATTGCTATTATTTTGAACAGGTTCTTATGTTTCAAACAGGCACATTAGTTTATATGTTTTTCACTAATGGTTTAGGAAAATATGTGTGCCTGCACTATGTTCCCATCAAAGTCACATTAAGACACAAAAGGAGTTTTAGCCAAAGACTGAACTCAGAAACAAAGATTGGTGATTTATCCATTACTATGGATGAAGGGATTGAGGTATCAACCAGTCCAATTCCATGCTTTTACAAGTTAGGAAAATAGGACTTAGGCGGGGAGGTTATTCGTTCATCAGAAGAAAGCCAGTTAGTGACAGCAGCACGAGGACTGGTAGCCTGGACTTCTGACTCCTAGGTGGCTTTTCACTAAATCTCACGACTGCTAACGTTTGAGTGTTTATCAAAATGGAAGAGATAGTAAAGTTATCTTCCTATGCCAAAAGACCTCCCAAGACCTTAATTTTATATGTGATGTGTTAATTCTTGAATCTCAAGAAAAAGAGATGACATACTAGAACACGTCGGTTTCCTATTATCAATGATCACAAAATAGATTTTTTTCCTCCTCCATATCCTTCTTCATTTTCTATCTGATCCATTCCAAGCAGCTGAGTTGCCACTTTTTCAAAATAAACTATTGCTGGAAGGCACATAAATACCTTGGTTAAATGGGGAATGGGCTGTATCTATTGAATTCACTAGAGAGTTTGTGTTCCTCCCCCTTGTCCACAGCAGCCAACATCATTAAATCCTTAACACTCCACTAATGTTCAGGTTTAGAAAAGTCATCTTGATACCCAACCCAGATGTCTAAAGGAGAGGGATATTTTTAAAAGCCATATTTTATAAGGCCATCTAAGTTCTAATTAGGTAGTAACATCCACTGGAATAAAGCATACTCAATTCCAAGACAAATCATGTGGATTTTATATCTAATTTCTGATTCACTATTCTGTGCCACGGAGGTACACAGCTGAGACATTAAAACACCTGCTTTCTATCTCTTTAAGAGGGTGTGGTGAGAAACGCTTTGAATAATATACAATAAGAGCTCTTCAGCTTCTTGGGAGGATGATAAATACAATTAAGTAAGAACTTTTTTTTAAAATTAATCTATAGATGAATTATATGTATGTCTTTGCTAAACACAAAGAATAACTTTGGAGCGCCTAGGTGTCTCAATTGGTTGAGTGGCCAACTCTTGGTTTCTGCTCGGGTCAGGGTCTCAGGGTGGTGAGATTGAGCCCAGCTTTGAGCTCTATGCTCAACAGGGAGTCTGCTTGAGATTCTCTCTCTCCCTCTCCCTCTGCTCCTCCTCCTCCACCCCCTCCCACTCATGCATTCATGTGTGTCCTCTCTCTCTCAAAATAAATGCATAAAATCTTTAAAAAAATAACTTTGATAGACAAAAGAGATAAAAATGAAGTTCAAATCACTGCAGACAATATAGTTCTGATGGACACCTTACTCAGGTAACCTATAGCCCACAAATGAAGTAAGAGGCTTTTACTGCACAAATGAAGTCTGTCTGTTTCTCTGTCTCGCTTTCTCCTCTCTCCTCCCCCCCCCCCACCTACATTTAGATGCTACCTTTTACTAGATGAAAATCCCCATAACCCTTCTACTCAGAAATAGTCAATCTGGCTATTGGTTTTATCAACCTTAGGTTCTTTTGTTGTTTTTTTTTGGGGGGAGGTGTCTTTTTTTTCCATTTCTATTCCAGTTTTTTGTCAACATGGTTCTTATTTTTTAGTTAGTAGCCTATTCACCAATTCCCTAAAGTAAAGGAATTCTCATTTTCATCTTTGTTCTACTTTAAGAGCTAGGGAAGAAAAAGTAGAAAGTGAACAGGTTCTTATCTGAAAAGAATAGTCCTAGAGAGAAATGCAATCTTAATCCCAACACACCTACTTCTACTTAACAATAAGCCCATGACATTGTAGAGTTTGGAGTCATATGCATGCGCAGGCACCTCCACATCTCCAGCCACAATCCTTTAGTTATTCATACTCTGTATCCAATAATCAATTCTGCAAGACCACCAGGTTAGAATGTATTCCTATTTTCCTTAAATTGATCCCAACTCAACTCTTTCTCTATTTCCTTATTCCTTCCCTTGCCTATTGGGTTCCAGCCAAACCAAACTGACCTTCCTTCTAATACATAATTTACCAAATTCATTTATACACTTAACTCAAGGGGTCTCAACCTAGAAGCCCACATAAATGTTTTGTGGATCCAGAGAACTTAAAAAAATAATAATAATTTGCATTATTCTAAAGTGAGGCAAATATTCCCCAGTTCTTACCTATAATTTTTTATTCTCTTGCATAGAATGCTTCACACATTTAAGCCTGGTCCCTAACTAACTTAGATAGTTCTCATAGTCTAAAATAACTTCTCTTTCTCCTCTTTCACATAGCCAGTATGTTTCCTGAGCTTTTATATAGACATGATTATCAGAATTCCTGCTGAAGTTTGTCTATATTCTCTTCTGGTGCTTATCACTTTCTATCTTGATAAGAATTGTTTGTATGTGTTTCCTGTCTGATAATAAATTGTGAGGTCCTAGGGAATAGAACATGCTATTTATTCATTCATTCCTGAAAACGTCTCATGTACTGGGTGTTATTCTATATGTTGGCAAATTGAACACCAATAAAAAATACATTTATAAAAAAAAAGTCTCATGTATAGAAAGAAGTAAATGTTAGCTAGGTGCCAGACCACTGAGTTGCTTAATGCCTAAAAGTTATGATTCTGATAGAGTATGATGTGAATACTATCTCCAAAGTTACAAAGCCTAGCAGTCATTGCTGATGACTAAACTGGTCTGTTGCCCAATATGGGTACCCATTTATTGTTT
Organism: Vulpes lagopus; assembly: GCF_018345385.1. Lineage (NCBI taxonomy): Eukaryota > Metazoa > Chordata > Mammalia > Carnivora > Canidae > Vulpes > Vulpes lagopus. Next base: position 20,278,068 of record NC_054840.1, read on the forward strand.
ATCTCTCAATAGGTAAGCAATAAATATTTTCTTTGATATGATCACTTAGATCAGTTATAACCTAGTTCATTAACTTCACAGCTGTCTCCCCCACTGATTTTAAGTTATAGGCAGTGAAAGACTTAGCTCTTTTATTTAAACTTTTAACCTTAGCAGAGTGCCTTGAACTTGTAAATAATCAGCAAATTCTTGTTGAATTGACAAGAATACAAGCTTGAAATTTTAGTCTTTTTACCAGGGAAAAGATTCTTATGAACTTAAAATTTAAGAAAACCAGGTATGAGAATTTGTTTAACAATAACTTACTGATAAAGACATAAAGCAAACCACTTAATAAATAATGCTTATTACTTTTTCTAAACTATGACATTCTACCTTTTTATTTTCTCAATGGCATTACCCAGAAGAACTTCCCACATGTTTTAAGATGAGCCACAGCTAAAAATGTCTATCTTAAAGTAGAGACTGGCCTAGAAGTTTCTTCTCTGTCATTATGGCTTTGTACCCTTGGGCAAGTCACTTTCCACTCAGAGCCTGAGTTTCTTGGCCTATAAAAAGACATAGGTTAAAACACTGGATTACACCAATGTTTCTCCACCCTCAGAATCACCTAGAGGGCTTATTGAAAGATTGTTGCCCTCCCTCTCCTTGTTTCTGATTCAGCAGATCTGGAGTGGAACCCGAAATATTCACATTTTTTAAAGTTCCTGATGGTGCTGGCCAAAGACCACATTTTGAGAACCACTGGACTAAACTGTTTGGAGTCCTTGCAGCTCTGACTTTATCACATAAGATTCAAACACAGGGATATCCAATATCCAATCCCAAAGCTTGTGCTCTGGAGTAGAGAAAATGTTATTATATTAACATTGAATGATACCCAACTCACTAAAATAAAATACTATTTTTTAAATAAAATACTATTTTGTAATTAAAGTGAGACTTGAATGGACACCACAGTATATGAGCTTTTAAGAAAAACCTACTTCAAAATTTGATTTAATTTGAAGGAAACTAGTTTCAAATGGGAAAAAAAAATGGGCTTAACAGATTTTAGAGCATACTAGTTTATCTCTAAATATTACCTCTTCTTTTTCAATACAAAAATACAAATCCATGCAAATAACCTTTTTTTTTTCCTGCATTCTGTTATTGCTCTATATGGGATTAATAATTTCCTGTTTCCAGATTTATCATATTCTAAGAAGTAACAGTGATGACCATCACCACTAAGAGCTGACCTCATGCAAGATGTTATGTAAACTGCTTTACATGTCTCATCTCAATACTCTAAATAGCTTTTCTCTGGTATGTCACCAATACCATCATCTTCATTTTGCAAATGCATAAATGGAAGCTCAGAAAATACCAGAATTTAGCCAAGGTCATTCAAGCAGTAGATGAGAGATCTGGATTCAAATGCAGGCAGCAAGGTACCTCCAGAGCTTAAGCTCATCAGCAACCCTCTCTAATAGTAGATGTAAAGGCAGAACTACAAATCCAGAAAGTTAGGTTTAATCCAGAGTCAACCACAAACCCTAGTGGAAACATTGGAGAAATTCACCCTAATCAACTTGGATCTTATTTTTCCCATCTCTTAAAGAAGGCTAGAGTAGAATTACATCATGTTTACAGTTCCTATGTCTAATATTCTAGAATTTTCCAAGTTTTGCAGATTAAACTATATTAAGTAAACTGGTCGCTAACAGAAAGAACAGGTGACTCACGACATATTGCTTCAAATAAATCAGATTCTCTCTAAACCAGCATGCTTAGATTTCAAACTCATCAGTTTTTAAGAGGATGCAAGGTCAGAATTAGCTCCTGTGTTTCTGCTGAAATCCCTTTCTGTTTATCTGCCCTCTTCAACTTTGTCATTTTGAATGCATACACACTAAGCATAGTGTCTTAAGTAACATTGCTGAGGTTACACCAAAGACAGGTGTTGGGGAACTATTTCCCTGGGGCTATCATTTCTAACTCTCCCTCCCCAAAAAAGAGGGAGGGGACTGAAGGAAAAGGGTTTCTTTTCAGATTAAACACAGCGACTGCAAACACCTTCCCTTAGGCAATAAATTCTCTGCCAGTGCGTGCTGCAGTTTACCCAAACACCAAAGCAAAAAGCAAACAGCCCCTTTTGTAAGGGAGGAGCTGTCACCTGTCAAGTGATGTTTGTGAATTTCTAGAGAAGAAAAAGAAAGAAAGAAAGAAAACCCTTTCCCTTATTTTATTAAGCAGACTGTTTGTTCAAGGTTTGAAATGCATACTTGTGTTTAAGGTAAAAGTCCCTGGCTTGGCAATCTTGAACAAAGTGGTGCCATCTGATTGGCTACACTGCACAAAGAACAGAACAGGAAAACAGTCTGCTCTTCTGGGGACACCTGAACTCAGTCTGATCTGAGTGGATATTGGGCCATCTCATAAACAAATAAGTAACTACAAACCCACCTTTTAAAAATTGGAGGGCTTTTTCTATGTGGAATATATTTTGTTTGTTTCATTTGTTTTCATAGAACTAATAAACAAAAGCTTATTTGGTACAAATTATGGTTGAATGATTATTTTAATGGGTAACCAAGAAGTAAGAGTAGCAAAGATCCTAAGAGCAAGAGTTAAGAAGTGCTACACAGATAGGAGAAAAGGTTATGTGCATTCTCATGTTCAGGGCTAATCCTAGGGGACAGCTTGGAAATACATTGTGCGCTCTTCTTTCTCTACCTCTTTCTTCATATTGTTTCCATCCCAATGAGGCCTTCTCACCCCACTCACAGATGCTCCATTCTCCAAAATGTCTCACTCATCTCCAGTCAAAACTACCATCCCTTCCACAGATTGCAATCAAAGGTATATTGAGAGGGACTCTTTCCCTTCTATGTGCAAATGCCTAGAGTCTCCTTTAGTTACCCAGAAGTATTTGCATTGTTTAAAGAAGAGATTATTTAACCAAAATTGATTTAAAGTTTATAGACACTTTTGCACAGTTGTAGGAGTATAAATTGAAAAGAAAACAAACTCATGAAAAGAAATTTGATAATAAGTAAGTAACACCGGTGTTCATATAATCTTACTTAATAATTACACTTCTAAGATCCAGCACAAAAAAATATTTTCTATATAAATATTCCTTTTAAAAATCTATGAGTAAGAGAACAGTTAAATAAATCATTGTACATCTATGTAATGACATAACATAGCAATTAAAGTTGTTTTAAAGATTAGTGAATAAGAGAAATATGTTCACCACTGAATGAAAAAAGTAGATTATAAATTTATATATGACATGATCCAAATACTTCTTATAGAATCTGTTTCTTCAAGGAAAAAACTGGAAGAAAAACCTAAAAGTTTTATAACTTTTATCACCAAATAGAGATTACATATGCTTTTGATACTTCCTTCTAAAGTTCTTTTGCATTAGTATGCATTGCTTTTATAACCAGAGCAATTACTAATCTGTATTTTATTATGAAAAGTAATATATATTCACCTATCTCAGAGTTCTTATGATAGACAGACAAGTGATAACAAAAATAATAATTTTTAAATGACTATATTTTTAGATGCCAGGAACTCTGAATGAAAACAAATCAGATAATGAAACAAATCATTGCAATTCTCTTAGGCCAATGATAGGTGTTATAGTCTATCCATAAAAATGAGGAAAGAGAGGCTTATCGAGATTATGAGGTTCACACAGCTAAAACTGGTAAAGACAGAATTCCAACCACAGTGTATCTGACTAAAAATCTTATGTCATAATTCTATAGTAATAAACTGTAAAATCCTATTAGAATGCAGTCATCAAAGTAAAAACAGAAACAAAAAACAACCTCTAATCGAGTCTCCCTACACTAAACCATAGTATTTTTCTAGAAGACCCAACAAGGAGAAAGTAGAGATGGGAAAGAAGTAGGACATTCAGAAAGGAACAGGGGAATGTGTAGGAGAAGCAAAAAGAGAGTGGTAGTAGAAATGTGAGGGTCGCCCTGGAAGCCTGAAGGAGATCAAGTAGGAAGAGAGAAGAAGGAAAACAGAGATACTTTCCTTCAAGTGACCTCTTGATATTGGTGTCAGACTTATAGTTGGCAGACATTATGCATCTCAGATGCCTGGGAGACCAAGACATACAGAAAGCAATTGCTGTTTATATGACATATCAAGGATTCTTCTACCTTTTGAGTCAGGAGGAGGCACATAGGGAGGGAAATTTAGGATTTTTGAGTCATTCAGCAATGTTGTTAACTAGTCCCTTGTAGCCTCACTAGAGTGACTTACTGAAGAATACTTTGTTCACAGTGTATGTTCTATAGATAGATAGATAGATAGATAGATAGATAGATAGATAGAAAGAATGAAATCTGTCAAATGAGGACAAACAATCGGCATATCAAAAACAACTTTGACACAATTCTGCAATTTAAAAATCATCTAGAGATGTGGTTCAAATTGAGTTACAGTGAGTCAGTGTATGTATGTCTGTGTACACGCATATGTGTGTATAGTCAGGGAGAGAGAAAAGGTTGAGGGAGGTATGGAGGGAATGTTTATAAACTATAAACATTCAATAAAAATTCAGCAAATTAGAGTTCTGACATGATTTATGGTCCTGCTTAGAACATATAAGTACCTACTGTTCTCTGAAAAAAATCATTCTGATAAAACTGTTCATGGAATTTCCTATTCTTTCTGATTTATATTTAGTCAGAATTGTAACTTTAGTATGAACAAAGAACAACATCAATGATAAATAGCCTCCTGTTCAATAAAATAGACTTACTCTCTTGAGTTCATTAAAAATACATTTGACAGGGATGCCTGGGTGGCTCAGTTGTTGAGTCTCTGCCTTTGACTCAGGGTGTGATCCCGGATCCGTGATCGAGTCCCACGTCAGGCTCCTTGCGGGTAGCCTGCTTCTCCCTCTGCCTGTGTCTCTGCCTCTCTCTCTGTGCCTCTCATGAATAAATAAATAAAATCTTTAAAAAATACACTTGATAGTTAAAATAAAAAAATTATAACATTGTCTGATGAAGTGTTCAATGTACATAGATATATGACAAATACAACATCATGTGGGAGGGTTATGAAACCAATATTGTGGCAAGTTTTCTACATTCCATTTGAAGCGGTAAAATATTGATTCTTGATAGACTATGAGAAATTATGGGTGTGACAATCCCTAGAGAATCAATTAAAAATATGCAAAGAAATATAGCCAAAACCAAGATAGAATAATTAAAAGGAAATACTAAAAATAGGCCAACTGATCTAAATAGTGTCAGAGAAAAGGAAACAAAAGAGCAATGGAGAGAAACACACACACACACACACACACACACACACACACACACTATATATATATAGTGATGTAAATACACCAATTATTAGAAATGGCCAGAATGGGTAAAAAGTGACCAACTATATGTTGTCAAGAAGCAACTCACTTCGAATATAATGATAAATATGGGTCAAAAGGAAAAGGATGAAGAAAATATTTACCATGCAAACATTACTCAAAAGTTAAATTGGCTACATTAATATAAAAACAAAGGAGATTTTAGAAAAAAGTATGTTATCAGGAATAAAGAGAAATATATAATGACAAAAAGATCAATTCACTGGGACGATGTAACAAATTCAAAAATAATGCACCGAAAAATAGAGCTTCAATATACATGAAGCAAAACCAGACAGATGTGGAAGAAGAAAGAGATAAATCCCTAATTGGAGTTGAAGAATTCAATATCCTTCTCTCAGTAATCAATAGAACCAGTAGCCTGAAAATAAGCAAGGATGGAGAAAAACTTCATAATACCATAAACCAACAGGCCCTAATTGACATTTCCAGAGCACTCTGCCCAACAAAAGAATTCAGTCTTTTCAAGTGCCCGCAGAACAGTTGCCAAGATAAACCATATACTGATATATGGAATGAACTTAACAAATTTCAAAATTTTGAAATCATATAGAGTAGGTTTTCTGATCATCATGGAATTAAACTAGAAGTCTGAAATGGATACATAACAGAAAATACCCAAATTCTTGGAAATTAAACATGCTTATAAATACACACAGGTCAAAGGGAAAGTCTCAAGGGATATCAGAAAATATTTTAAACTGAACAATATAAAAATACAACATATCAACATTTATGAGATGCCACTAATATAGTGTTTCATGGGAAATTTATAAACATAAATACTAACATTAGAAGACAGGAAATATCTCAACTCAATAATGAGAACTTTCAGTTTAAGAAACCTGAAAAAGAAGAGCAAAATAAACCCAAAGAAGCAGAAGAAAATAAGACTAGAAATAATAAAGCTGAAAATGGAAAGATAGTAGAGAAAAACAGTGAAACCAAAGAAACTGAGCTGGCTTTTTGGAAGATCAATACAATTAATAACCCTCAGTGAGACTGATAGAGAAAAAGAGAGGGGACACACGTTACCAATATCAGAAATGAAACAGGAAGATATTACAGTTCCCACAAACATTAAAAATAGTAAGGGAATACTCCCAACAATTCTTCATACAAAATTTCAAAATGTTGATGCAATCAACCGATTCCTTACAAACCACTGTTTTTTAAAGATTTATTTTTTTACTTTAGAGAGACAGAGAAAGAGAGAGCACACATGGGTGGGAGAGGCAGAGGGAGGAGAGAGAAATTCAAGGAAAGTCCATGCTGAGCACAGAGACCTACATGGAGCTCGATCTCTCAACCATAAGATCATGGCCATGAGATTACAACCCAAGCTGAAATCAAGAGTCCCCTGCTTCACCAACTGCACCACCCAGGTGCCCCTACAAACCACTATTTATGAAAACTTACCCAAGACAAAATAAATCATCTCAATAGTTCTGTAACAATTACCAGAACTGAACTTATAATTAAAGAGCTTTCCAAAAAGAAATATTCAGGCCCAGATGATTTCATTAGCAAATTCTTCTAAACATTTCATAAGAAATAATATCAATTCTACATAATCTTTCCCAGAACATAAAGATACCCCACACAAAGCACAAACACAGAAATCACACTGGGGTTCATGAACAGTAAAACTGGCAAGATGAAAATGACCATGTATCATAATTGCTAATTCCATCTATCAATGGTGAGCTTAACCCTCATTTGCTTTAAACTCTAGTTTCTTTCCTATCTGCATCTAAAACTTTCAAGCCTAAAAAATTCTATCTGGTCTTACTATTTCATAAATATTCTAAACAATGCTGCAATGAAGCCTTCGTTTCTGCGTATATGTGTGTGTGTGTACATATGTCAGTATGTACACGTGTATGTCTGTGTGTAGACTTATTTACATATTTTAAATTGTTGTGCAAAAAAAAAATTCCTACAAGTGGCACTTATGGATGAAGGGTAATTACCTTTAAAATTAAATAAGTTAGAATGGGCAAAATTGTCCTCCAAATATATCAATTTATATTCCTGCCCAAAGTGAAAAGATTGTTTCTCAACAATATCATCAGCACTGGATATTGTCAATCATTTAAATCTTTGCTGACCAGGTAGATGATAATCTATGATAGCATCTATGAATTGTTGGAATTCACAATTTTTTTTTATTATTAGAGAGGTTGAACTATTTTATCTGCTAAATATTTGTGAATTACTTAGACTCTTTGCCAGAAAGTAGGGACTTCATCTTTCTCTTATGAATTTTTAAACATTTAGTTTATTAGGGCCATTAAACCTTTGCCATGTGCTATAGATTTTTCAAATTTTTATTTTGTTCTTTTTTTTCTTTAGAAATTTCTCCTTAGCCAAATGCTTAAGTCTTATATTTTAAAATGTCTGAGCATTATATTATAGTTTTTTAATAAATTATTTTCATAAAAGTTACTGAAACTTGGACCTCTTTTCCATTCTCTGTTTTGATCAATTTGACTCATATTTCAAGGCCTATATAAAAATAACCTTCTCTGTACATATTGCTAGTCTTTCTCAGGCACAATAAATCATTCCTTTTGAGTGTGTCTTTAAAAAATGCATACATATGTGTAATTTTGTACACATTTGCTCATTTGCTATATTATGGTATTCTCAAAGCTAGAGACCATGATTTTTTCATCTGTATCACAAAGAACATAGCTTACAGTAAAGTACTAAGGAAATGCTTGTGGCTAGATCTAGTATATATACTTGAAATCTTGTAGAAATCTTATAGAAATCTTGGATCAGTTAAAATGTAGGGCAAAATGCTTGGTGCTGTGGCCTAAGCCTTTCCAAAACACAAACACAATTTCCGCTCTTTTGAGATACAGAGCTGAAGAACTGATGACTCTTCATGTATATAAGGGATGCTACAATAAGAATTTACAAAAATGGATGGTTTTAGGTAATTGCCACTCAAATCACTAGGGAAAAACCCAATTCAACTAAATAGGGCTTCCTTTCAAGCACGAAGGACCAATAAATGCAAAAATAAAAGTTACATAGTTTCCATCAGTCATTCCAGGAAAACATGTACATGTTGATGTCACTATCTCCCTCTTGAAGACATGGCAGGCATGTTTAGACAGTTTGTAAATAAGGTAAGGGTGAGATACAAAGGAATATATTAGAATCTAAAGCCAACAGGATCTTGGAAACATAGGCTAAATTATGAAAAATTTTTGAGAAATCTCATTCAACCTTCATTTGCTATTCAATGTAGTTCATTGTGTAGGGATATTAAAATCATTCTAATTTAAATTCCTTTTTTTTAATAATCAGAGCAAAACATCACGATTCCATTTCATGACTAATTATTAAGGTGAAAGTTGTATTAAAACTCAATAAAAATGGGATGCCATTCTCAATTTCAAGATTTCTGTCTTTAATAATCTGACATGCTGTTTCATGTCATGTCCACAGATTCATATTTCTTGCATAGTAAGGTGAGGATACGCTTAGCGAAGATCCCATATTTTAAAAATACCATATGCAAAGAGAAAGTAATTTATGTGCAGAGTTTTAGGGATCCCTGGGTGGCGCAGCGGTTTGGCACCGGCCTTTGGCCCAGGTTGCGATCCTGGAGACCCCGGATCGAATCCCACATCAGGCTCCTGGTGCATGGAGCCTGATTCTCCCTCTGCCTGTGTCTCTGCCTCTCTCTCTCTCTCTCTCTCTCTCTCTCTCTCTCTCTCTGTGACTATCATAAAAAAAAATATGTGCAGAGTTTTAGAACTATTTAGCTATTAACCTATATACATAAGGAAAGTGAAAATATGCTACCAAGTAGCAGCAGTTGTCTGTTTGAAGAACCAGGATTCTTTTAGAATACTTTCCAAACCAGAACACTAGTTACAGGATCTTGACCACGTCTACCATTTTGCCATTCCCATTGCTGAGCACTGTCATTGTTACATATTCCCATCTATGTATCCTCCACGTGTGGACATAGATAAGGGTGTTGGAATGGTCTTAAGACAAGGGAAAACACAGGATTCATACAAACTATAACTTATTAGCAATATTTCACTTCTTTGGAGATTAAAAACAGAACAGTAATTGAGAAGCAAGCTTATGTAATCAAGTTTCTTCTCCCTTAACTTGTATATTTCTTTCCTAAGTTCCTAAATGAACTATCACTGGAAAAATCATATTTTCATTTTGTTTTCCAGCTTTTCCTGAATCATTTCAATACCTTATTCCTTGCAATGTTTCTAGGTCTTATTTCCTGATTTTGTGTTACCCTCAGTTTAATCTGGTAAACAATTTCAAGCTTGAAGGTGCTAACAAGTAATGGGACAACTGTTTTATTATCCATCATTACTGATGGTGACCTGTGCCTCTTCAGAGAAGGAAAAGTGTGGAGACTCTACCATAGGACCATCTCATGGGGAGAAGTGGTTTCTCCACACAGGCATCCTAATGCTCATGGAACAGACAGACACATAAAAAGAAATAGAGTTCAAATTCCTCTCAAATATAGTACTGTGTAGTAAAAATGAGAAAAGAAAAGATTAAGTCCGGTAGCACGGATAGGACACTGACACTACTGTGGAGCGTACACGTCATCCTAGAAAAGTTATTGAACTCTTTTTTTCTTTGATTTATTAATTTATAAAATTCACAAAGTGATTGGAAATGTTAAATGAAATATCAAATATTGATGCTTAAGAAAAATGCAGTTTCAAAAATTTATAATTATAACAGGAAAATCTGGATCAATTTCAAATTGAACACTCTAAGTTTCAATCAGGTCAGTCATCCTAGCAACATTATTAAACATCTATTTCAAAGAACCAATATCAAGTACATATATATAAATAATTGACACTCAGGAAAAAATTGTTGAGTACAAATGGATAATTCTCTTAAATATCAGTATTTCTTAAATAACAATAACCTCTAACCCATACAGCAGTGCATTCTCAGCTAGACTCTTATCCATGAGGACAATCTCATCAACGTATTGTCTTGGCTTTCTCCCCTTCTTTATTCTTCCCTTTTCCCTAACATCATTGTATAGCTTCCATGACTCTTACTCAGATACTCCACTAGGATTTCTCCAAAGCTAAAAAATGGACTAAAAACACCCAAATGGACTTTAAATAACTGAAGTTTTGCTCAAATAGCAAATCTGGGTATTTTCTAACAGAATTGAGAAAACAGTGAAAGTAAAGAATAAATTACCTAAAATCATAACATTTTCTACATTGACAAACCATAGTCATAAGGGAAGGAATACAAGAGGCAGATGGGACAGGAAGCTTTGCTGTTGTGAATGTTCAAGGAGAGAAGAGTGCTCTGACTGGAGATATTCTAGAACCGTGCTACCCAGTATTCTACCAACTAGCCACATGTGGTCATTTAACTTTGAATTGACTAAAGTTAAAATTAAGTTTCTCAGTTGCTCTTGCCACATTTCAAATGCCCATAGGAAAAATGTGGCTAGTTGCTACTGCATTGAACAGTACAGAATTTAGAACATTTCCATCATTGAAAGAAAGTTCTTTTGGACAGGACTGCTTTAAAGAGAGGTTTTTGACTTTTTTAGATAACTTCCAAGTCTCATTTCATATGACTGCACAATTTCCTGAGGGTCTATTGTATGACACTATGGTAACAAATACTAAGCACAATAAAATACGACCCCGTCCCCTCAAGAGACAGAGAAATAAATAACGATAATATTATAATAATATAATAAGTAATAGGACTAAAAAGATACCCTAGATTGCTTCAGAGGAATGGTCCCTAACTCAAACTGGTGGTGAATAGTGATATGGAAATTTTCCCAGAGAAGACAGGGTAAACTGGTTGTTGAGAGATAGATAGGAATTGGCTAGAGGGAGAGAAAAAAACCAAAAACAAACAAAAAACTAAGATGTTCCTAAGGAGAAAATTTCTAATAATATAAAAGATAAAACAGGGCATGGCACATTAAGAAACCATATGCTTCAGTGTGTGAAAGTATGTGAAATTATAGTAGAAACTGTAAATAAAAAGGCTTGATTCTCCATTGTAAGCTTTATATAAATTAATTTGCTATTATGAATTCAGGAATTAGAACAGAAAATCCCTGGAGAGAATATAAAAAGATAGGTTTGCTAGGCTTGTGCTACCTATCCAAAGGTGATATTATTAAGTGAGTTGGAAATATCCTAATTTCAAAGTCACTGTCGAATCAGAATTTACCACTACTTATGCTTAATTGTAATACATTATAAGGCCTTAAGTGACCTGCCCTGCTCCTTGGATTTATCCATCCATTTCCTTTCACTAGCTCAAAGATCATTGAGAACTGTATTGATATTAGAATGGAAGGGGCCACTGAAGAATATTTTTTTTAACAATTTAGTGACAAAACATCAGTACATTTGCAAAGTTGCAACTTTATATTTTTGGATATTTCCTCTTCCCTGTCCTGACACACTTTATCTCAATATTAAAAAAAATAGTACAATCCAGATTAGAAAAATATATTGATGGTGAAAATTCCAGTAAAATCTTCTATCAGACAAGAAAGGCAAGGTCTTTTTAAAGCGATGTCCAAAATCATGTCCACATGTGATCTATGAAATCACCTTTTTCTCCTAGCTCTTTCTTCCCTCTATTTTTCTAGAAGGATTTGTTTGAATTGTGTGTGTGCGTATGTGTGTGTATATATTTGTTTTTTACAGAAAAAGCAGCAGGATTTGTATGGTGAATGAATAATAATTTCTAAAGAATAATAAAAGACAAGACAAAAAAAAAAGCCCACCAGTACTACATATTCTATAAATACAGAAAATTTCATCTAGACATTTCAGAAAAGTGTTTTATTATTATTAGCCCATTACACTCCTGGTCTCCTTACTTTATAATGAGAAACTGAAGCCTGAAGTCATGAGTGACTCAGTGGCAAAGCTCCACCCCCCCCCCCCAAAATACTATTTTATGCATTACTTACCTTCTTTCCTCTAACTCTGTTACCAGGTACTTAAATCTGTGTGTTCACATTGAATTTACTTCTTCCTCCTTTATTTAAGAAGGATAGTTCCATGGGAGAAGGGTCTGCCGTAGTATAGAATTTGGATAAAATTCAGACCTAGACTCTGGTTCTGACTCTCTCTACCTCCTATAAAACCGTGGGCTGGTATCATCCACTCCAAGTTGAAATAGAAACAAGGAACGATTTAGATAAAGAATGTAAGGGATTATTCCCAACCCACCTTCCCCATACCAGTGGAAACATATACAGTAAAGAAGAGTTGAAGAAGACACAAAATCTACAAACACTTAATTTTCTCTCTGCTGACCACATTGACTCTCTGCCCAATGGTCTTGTCCATTCAAGATGGACATGGCTCACAGATGAAAGGGAAAGCTCCTGCCACTCACCCACATGGGGTCACTGAGGTCCGAGTCTTGCATCCGGATACAGTCCATGCTAATCTCAATCTTGTTTCTTGCACCATTTTCTGATGGCTCATCCGCAAAGTTCAAGTCAATAGGCTGAACTGAACATATGGGCCTACCATCAAGGACAAACAAAGGTATGTTAGGCAGGGAATGGGACTAAAACACAAGTACCCAGTTGATAACAATGAGCTATCTGTTTCAAAGTTGTCAAGGCTCATTGATTGGACTCAGAAACTCTAGGTTTGGACTGTAGCTCAACCACATGCCAAATGTGTCCTCTCAGAGAGTTCAAATCTAAGTCCTATTGGTACCATGGGAATCATGATCCCTGCCCTTGTCAGAGAATTGCTGGGTGGAACATGGGAGAGAAAGGATATATCAGGAATTGAGTATTTTTATACTCAATTTATAAGTATTATTTTATACCCTATCCTTTAGTGTGCCAAGTACTCTGATATTCTTTTATCTTTCCCTGAATTTATTCACTTACCCAAGTTCAATATTAAAAATAGAGACAATAATCATTTTCCGAGTAAGGAGTAAATGACCAACCAAATTTAGTATTTTACCTTCTCGGGGGCATTTGTATTGTAATAGCAGATGAGAGTCTTTAAGCCAAAGGAACAGATTTTGGGTATCAAGGGAGTCATTAGGGAAGTTATTTGGAGTTAGGCAGGAAAGCTACCTCCCTTTTTTAAAAAAAATATTTTATCTATTTATTCATGAGAGACAGATTGAGAGAAAGAGAGAGAGAGAGGCAGAGACACAGGCAGAGGGAGAAGCAGGCTCCATGCAGGGAGCCTGATGTGGGATTCGATCCCGGGACTCCAGGATCACTCCCTGGACTGACGGAAGGCGCTAAACCACTGAGCCCCAGGGATCCCCATCTACTTCCTTTTTAAAATTTCAATTCAATTAATTAACATATATTGTATTATTAGTTTCAGAGGTATTATTCAATGATTCATCAGTTGCAAACAACACCCCAGTGTTCATTATATCACGTGCCCTCCTTAATGCCCATTACCCAGTTACCCCATCCTCCCACCCAGCTCCCCTCCAGCAACCCTCAGTTTGTTTCCTATGATTATGGTCTCTTATGGTTTAAGGAGAGCCCTTCTGATGCTCCAAAATTATACCACCTTGGAATACTGATTTTTTGGTGATATAAACTTAATAAATCTCTACTGAATTTTGAACACAGAAATACTATTAGAGGAAATAAATTTTTCCAACAATATTGACTGATTTTTATTGATTCTAGAAACATGCCCTAGTAAGCAATATTTTTACAAACCCCATTTTCCTATTTGTAATAATTCAAGTACAACATTTTTTGCTTATTTGATACTTACTGTTCCAGAAAATCCCAGATATGCTGGAAGACCTCTGGACTAAGGAATTCATTTGTCTGTGTGCTCTGGGACATAGTGGATCGGTAATAACTTTCTTTCCAAGAGAAATGAGCTGGGGTTTCTACGAACCTTAAGAGAATAAAAATGAAACTAGAATTATAGTTCCTATATTTACGACAGTGAATTTTAAACCAAAGCATATTCAATCAAGAAAAACTCAGGTGAATTTTCAGAACCATCCAGACATACATAGCAAAGTTTGTAAGTTGCGTGATTGGTGTTCCTTTGGGCAGTGTCATGGATCCCATCTTGCCATAAAGTCAGATAATCACACCCTCTAACAAATTCTTTTGTATCTAATAATGTTGTTAAACTCCACACTTCCACTACCCAGCATCTATGTTCTGAAGATTTCAAAAAGAAAACAAACATTCCTTTCATTAAGTCTGACAGCCAGGGTGACCTATTATTAAACCCGTTGTATAAATGTCTCTACTGATTATCTGTCCATTCTGCCTCTAGCAGGTTAAAAGGAGAGTCAGAAAACAGTAAGAAGTTTACCTTTCATAACTACCATCTTAGCATTGTGCCCAGGGACAATAAACTCAAACCTCTGAACCTAGATTGTTTTTTTTTTTTTTTTTTTTGAATCACCGGTTAGCTTACTTTGATGTGTGTGTGGGTGGTTTTTAATTGGAGTGTAAAATTCTGTGTTCAACTAAAGGATAAGTAAACATCTCAATAAGATGCAAATGAATACTATTTCTGTTTGCCCCATTTTGTTGCTGGGTCCCCAAGTTTGCCTTTACTTAAAAAAAAATAACCTTGATCCCTATATTCATGAAGGAAAATACCTTTCTCAGGTGAAGCTGTCTCCAAGTCTGCATATTATCTACACAGATCATCTCAGTCTATGATTCATTGTGATTGTCAGTAGACTAATTTTACCCCAGGATGAAATTAACTAAGCTCTTAATCATTACTGTTAATATCATAAAGTGTTAATAAATAGTGTACTAAGATAGTCAATCATCTTAAATTTGCAAATGAATACTCTGGTCTGGTTACATAATAGAAGATAATAGCATTGGATTTATTGTTGGTAATTTCCAAACTATATGAAGAAGTACATTCATTTACTCAAGTTTAACACATTGACAGTATCTATTATTTACTAGCAAAAATAAAGGCACTGAAAATAAAAAGCAAGTAAAACTATCTCACTCTCTAGAAGGTCACTGTATTGGAGGTAAGACAAGAAACCAAACCTCTAATAAATACAGTAAGAGTATATATAACACTATGAAACTACAAAGATAAAGTATATCATCTCATCTGAGGGATCAAAGAAAGAGCCTTAAACAGTGCAAAGAAATAAGCTACGCCAGGTAAGGATAATGATATGAGTGAGCAGTCTATGGCAACAGCATAAACAAAATACTAAAATGGAAAATACTTCGGTTGTATGTGAGAAAATTGCAAACAATTCTGTGTTAGCATAGTGTAAGATCTGGGGCAGAGAATGCTAGAAAATAGAGCCAGAGAGAGAAGAAGAAAATTGTATGCTATGTTCAAAGAAGCTTAAATATTTCGATACTTCTAGTTTTTGCAAAAGATTTTTAAATGAACTTTTTGAGATCAGTATAGATTTACAAGCAGTTGTAATGAATTATACACAGAGAGAGTTCATACACCCTTTATGCAACTTCCCCAGTGGAAAGGAACAACTTACAAAACCCTTAAAATATTAGAACTAGGATATTGATACTACTACAATCCATTTATCTTATTCAGAAATTCTCAGTTTTACTTGTACTCATTTGCACACATGCATATATTGTGTATTTAGTTCTACACAAATTTTTGATCACACGTGTAGGTTGGCATATCCACTCCTGCAGTGTTAAAGGATTTGAAGCATGAGACTTACAGAATACATTTTATATTAATAAATCTGGAAGCTGTGTGGAGGAAAGATTTATAAGCATATCAGTTTATGGGCAAAGTGGTTATACCAGTCCAGGGAAGAAATCAAATGCTAGCAGAATTAGGGACAGAGAAAACCGGGACAAAGTCAATTATCAGCAAAAAGGTTAAGTCAGACACTGTTTATGTTATGTTCACATTTTCTCTCTAGTTTCTCTCCGACTCCTAAAAGACCTTCCCTGTATTTCTGATGTCACCACTAACCAGCTGCAAAGGACAAGCCTCCCAGCTCCATGAACTTCAGCTTCCTTGATTGTGACATAGGGACAGTCATCTCTGCTCTGTTGCCTCACAGATGCCTACGCAGTCCTTGGTGATTTCCTCCCCACAAAGCGTTTCCTTGTCCCTTACTTGAAATGTAGTTGTCTTTCTCCAAACTTTGTTGGCCTTTTGTTACATCTCATCAATGCTAACTCATCCTATTTTGTTTGTATGACAATTAACCAAGTGTAGAGGATTTTAAGTAACTTGAAGGCAAAGCCCATATCTCCTGGCATTTCTTAGTTTTATACTTCCTTAAGGGTAGAGTGGAAGGAACATGGGTTTTGAAGTGTGACAGACTTGGGTTCACATTTTAGGTCTACTACTCACACATCGTAGAGTTACTTCACCTCTTTGTACCGTATTTTCTTCAACTATGCTTGCTTCACAGGGTGGTTGAAAGGCTCTCTCGAAATAATGTGCTACACGCTTTCTATACAGTGCCTGGTAGTTAATACATTGGTTGGATTAGATCAAGTACATAATTTGTATCCAGGACATACTTGCTGAATTGAATCAATTAAATAGTATATTTGAAAGGCCTGTTAAAGCTGTAAAAGTATCACAGAAAAGTAATTATATTAAACCTGAATTAACCCTCCTTTCTCTCCATTTCAAATTTTTCTTTCTTTCTGCGTCCTTGGGCCAAAACAATGCTCCCATTACCTTTCATCCTCCCCTAGCTGACCTTTATCTCAGGCTTGCTACACTGAACTAGGCGACAGCTCCTCCCCACCCCTACCCCTACTGTACCTCAGTCCAGGATCTCAAGCTTTAAGGGGACTTTATTCCAAAAGATGGGAGTGGGGTTTGGAATAGATCAGTGATTTTCAAATTGGTTTCATGGAACTTTAGGGTTTCTGGTACCTCAGTGTATTTACCAGATGTAAAGAAATGGCCCTACTGGTAGGACTCCAGACACCCCTTAACACCAGGAAGTTTGGCTTCTGCCTCTTAAGTATATTAGTGTTCTGAGCAAGATTTCATTTGAAAAACAGGTTCTGTTAAAAATTAAAAAATCAGGAGTCTAGGTGAGAGAATCCTCAAGGTCTTTCCTGAGCAAACCCAGAATTGATTCTTAGTCTATGAATAAAGTTGTAAAACATTATTGAGAGAAAGGAAGGAAGGAGATCAGCTAGTGCCATAGGGCAGGAAGAGTGAAGTAAACCCTACCTATCTTCAGAGGCTTTGCCTTTGGGTGAATCTGAGTATCAATTTACTCATGGAACAATCACTCTGTTCAAATGGTTTTGTCAAACCAGTCACACCCAAAAATAGGAAGTCTCAAGTCATATTTTTTTTCTTTTCAGCTTGTTTTTTGTGGATTAACTCTCCTATACTCTCTGCATTAACTCAGCAAAATGTACCCCCCCCAAAACCCTACTCTGTAGAAATGACCTAAAAACCCCAAGAGGTATCTGCTAACAGTCTCATTTCCTCTTGCTATTCCTGTTCTGCCCAAGAAGTCACTACTCAAATCTCACACATTTTCTTTCAGCACTCCTGAAAAATCTCCAAATCTAATATTTCAGAGTCCAAACAACTTTAGTTTTATAGATGGATTTTAGAATTAATAGACCTCTGAGATCATCCAGCCTACTTTTTTCTTATTTAATAGATGGAAAAGCTAAAAATTAAAAAAGAACCAGTTCACCCTAGCTATATTGTATTCAGCATCGGTCTTTTTTTTTTTTTTTTCCAGCATCCGTCTTTAACCACAGCCCAGGAAGAATAAATTGATGCATGAGACACTAACCACCATCATGAATTACCCAACCCTTGACCTCTTATAACAGTTCCCATCCTTATCATTTTCTGGGTATTTAAAGCCTCCTTACTCCCCTTTAGAACCAAACTTAATACTATGAGAGTAGAAGTATATTTGATTAAACATCTTCTAATCCACTTAACAAAATAAAACAAGACTTAGTAGTGATGCAGACCAGAAGAAGCTCACTGGCTGCTCCTAGGCTTCCTGACTCAAAGGCTCCTTTGACAGGATATCATTCCTCTGGTAGAGAGAGAATGTGGCACAAGGAATTCCAGGAAAACATACCTGGAGTTCTCCCTTCCAATTGTGCCCACACTTGGAAAGATGGCATCACACGTGAATCTAAACCTTTGTGAACCACATAGAATGTCAAGGTTGGTTGTGCCCTTAAAGACTGCCTTGCTGGGGCACCTGGGAGGTTCAGTGGTTCGGCATCTGCCTTTGGCTCAGGTTGTGATCCCAATCATGATCCCAGGATCCTGGGATTGAGTCCTACATCAGGCTTCCTGGGGGAAAGCCTGCTTTTCTCTCTGCCTGTGTCTCTGCCTCCCTCTCTGTGTCTCTCAAGAATAAATAAATAAAATCTTAAAAATAAAAGACCATCTAGTCTTGCTACCTTATTTCACAAGGGAACTGAGGCTGAGACCTGAAGAATTTAGCCTAGATCCATTGATGTGCTAGGATATTGGCTAATGAAAGCAGAGTGTTCAATATTCTAGAATTTTCCAAGTCAGTTGTTAAACACAGCCATTATTATAATTTATTTAAAAGTATTAAACTTAAAATTAAATTATGTTAAAAGGAAATACCCAAAACTGATTACTTTCTAATTGTTGTACTATTATCTGTGTTCTTGAAAGCCATTGAAAAAAAACGCAGTGAAATTGCTCAGATTTAAAAACAAAACAAAAAAAAAACAAACAAAAAACCTCTGTGAATTTATTGCTACCCTCATCTAATAATGTATTTTAGTCAGAGGTTTATATGCAAAGGGCTCGACAATAAATATATTGAGTATTATGTGAAAGGCAATGTGAGGGATTTAGTATTAAATGAGACATGCATGTTGCTCCTTTGAAAGTTTTTGTACTTCCATGCCAGAAATAGAACACCTTCAATGTCTAATTTTTATCTTTTGCCATAACCTTCTGTGCTCCTAATTTCCCACTGGACTGTGACCTTCTAAAGGGCAGAAAAGCCAGCATGGGCCATTCATTTGGGTTTGTGTTCTATTTGCCTGGTGATTGGCAGGAAAGGATTGCCATTGATTATGACAGGATTTTACTTCACTGGACCTGCTTTTCCAGTTTTCCACATGACAATTTTAGGCTCAGAGAGGATAAGCAAATTGTTCAAGGTCACTCAGCTAGTTAATAAGAGAGCTGGGCTTGTTATTTATTTATTTATTTATTTATTTATTTATTATTTATTTATTTATTTATGGTAGAGCAAGGCTTTAAATTTAAGATTGTATGACTTCAGAGCTTGTGATTTATTAAATTATACATATTATACATATGTGGTTCTAATTTTCATTCACTATAGAATTTGACCAATAGGAAGGTTTTTTCATAGTTAGGAGGATATTTGTGAAAGAACAAAATTTCCTACTAATTCTATATCATCACAAGAATTACCCTTTTTCCTTCAGATGAGCAGGAAATGAAGTACTGATCAATGCATGGTATTAACAGAATGTCTGTCCTTTCTGCAAATTCTCAATATTCATAGGAGCTGACTCTCAAATGTAGTGTAAGTAAAGGCGGCTGAGGTCCCTATTGTTTTCCAAGGAGACTTGAGCACTCAAATACTATGGGAGTATCCCCACTTCTCAGATAAAAGTGGTTTAAAACTCTGAACCTGACGTCTTCTGTATATCCATCTATCCGTCTAATCTATCAATCCATCAAATTTTTACTTAAGCTTTTACTACCAACCTCTCTAAATCTTCCCCAGAACAAGTCTTCCAGTTAGCTTCAGGAGCATTCCAAATCACATAATTCCATTTTTATTTTTAGTTTGGAAACGCTCCTATCTTTTCAGTTTACTCTGCTATTATGACAACCGTTATGATTATTAATTGTTATACTTAGTTCTATGCATGCCAAAGAGCACCTTGATTCCCTTTAATAAATTGTCTCATCATCGCATGCAACAATGCCCAAGAGCCTTGCAGGAGTAAATTTATTCATATGCTTGAGATATGTCCACCTCCGAAAAGCTTCTCACACAATCTAAATCAAGTCTATTAACATCTTGTCTTCATTAAATAGAATTCTTTCCTTTTTAACTTCATGTTGAAAAATGACCACTCTGTTCCTTATCTCCATATTCACCCCATCATCACACCCATATGACACCTTCAGTCCTGGCAAAGAAAACTTACATGGATAAAATGCATTTAGTGTCATAATCAACTTGAACAACAAAGTGTCATAACCAATAAAATAATATATTTTATTACTGAACTAATAAACTAAATTCTTAAGAAAAATCTCTTGTATTTTCCTTTCTGCCATGATTAGTTCACTTCTCTTTCATATTCAGAAGACTTTTCTCTTCCCACTATCACCTGTCTGAAGATCGGATTGCCCACAGCTTGCTTCTGCCATAACACTTTATTGTATATAACAAAATCCCAATTCTCCCATCAAAGTCTATATATCTAGTGTCAACTCATAAGTTGTTAACGCTGAGGGAGTGATCTTTTCTTCTCTCAAGTACCAAATCCTCTAAATCCCATATTTTGTGTTTCACTCTCCATCCTAACCAATTACTGCCTTAAAGGTAACGATTTCTCTGATTATAGCCCCCATCTCTCACACCTCCAACCCACTGAAGCTCCCCACGCCCCTCATTTCATTTGTCAGCAGTCTCTCCTAACTGATGTGTGATCATCAATCTTCCCCAAACAGCATTTTTATCCGGCTACTCCTTTCTGACTCAGAATTCACAATCACTCATCTTTGTGCCCTGGACAAAATGTAATCAGACTTCATCCCTCATCCGTTTTATTCCTTTTGGCAGATGCTCTTTTCCAAATTATTCAGCCAGATATATCCTACAGGTTGTTTCTTTTCAGCCAGGAGTCTTTCCAAATTATGACCTCTTGTACTCCACCATCTTCTCCTATGTCATAATCTTTACTTTTGCTATCATCCAATACAAAGCTCAGCTCCCCTAGAAAGGGTACTGCAATGTACTAGATGTTTCTGTCTTCTCCAGACTTCATAGTTTGAAATTTAATCCCCAACCTGATAGTATTTGGAGATGGGGTCTTTGGGAGATGATTAGGTCATCATGGTAAAGCCCCCATAAATGATTCATGCCCCTATAAAAGGGAACCCAAAGAGCTCTCTCCCCCTTCTACCAAGTGAGGTTACAGAGAATGAAGACTGCCATCTATGAACTAGGAAGCAGAACCTCACAAGAAACAACTCTGCCTGCAACTTGATCTTGGATTTCCTAGCCTTCAGAATTATGAAAAATAAATTTCTGTTGTCTATAAGCCACCAATCTATGGTATTTCATTGTAGCAGCTTGAATAGACTGAGACATCTATATTATTATTATTTATTATTATTATTATTATTATTATTATTATTATTATTTTATTGTTTGAGTTTATTTCCTCAGTTCGGCATGTTTTAAGCATTCTTGTTCTTCGTTAGTTCTATTGTAATCTATCTATATATATATACAGAAATGATGTTTCCATTTCGTTAACACAGGCCCTCTAACAAATGAAGAATTGGGAGTCAAAAGTCATATTACCATTTTCCTAGTTTTTTTTTTATAGCACAGAGTTACAGAACAACAACAACAAAACCTGAAAAGGGCTTTATTTCTATCCTCTATACTTTCTTTCTACATATAAGTACTCCCAGGGATTTTATTCACAGTCCCACGGAAAGCCCACAGGGTTCTAATACTAAACCCAGGGCATCCTGGATTCCTCTGCAAATGCTCTGAAGAAAGTAGACAAAACATTTTGTGGGGCACCTGGGTGGCTCATTCAGTTAAGCGTCTGACTCTTGATTTTGGTTTGGGTCATGATCTCAGGATCATGAGATCAAGCCCATGCACAGAGCTGCTTGGGATTCTCTCTCATTCTCTCTCTCTGCCCTTCCCCATGCTCTCTCTCTCCAAATAAACAAAATTTTTAAAAAAATGTTTTTTTGTAAACTGAGCAGTCTTTCTAAATCCATGAACCTACAAAAAAAGTTAACATCCAACATCACTTTCTATAAATCGATTGATCAGTTAATACAGTCTGATCCATTTCAGTTTAGAATTTGGCATTTGGTAGAAGATAATGACAGGGGAGACTTGAGTCCATCTTACTTTTATGCCATTTTTACAATTATAGCATGCAAATATAGATACATGCAAGCTTACACACAGGGAACTTATCTATGAACTGCTCCCAAGTTACAATATAGAGACATTTGAATAGCTGTAATCACCATGGCATCAGGGTTTGGATATGTTAGGGTTTCCACCAATGTGAAGACCCGATAGGAAGTTCCTGTAGCATCCATGACTCAGATATGTGAAAACAGAGCTCTGGAAGGACTATGGGGAAATACAAATCCACAGAGGATTTTCTTAGAACTGAGGAATATGCCAAATTGAATTTAGACAAAAAATAATTGTAAGAAAATGGGGGAAAATAGAAGTAAACTTTTTTTTGAGACACATAGAAGACCAGAAGATCTCAGGATTGGAGGACCTTAGTGGTTACCTAATCTCTGGAGAATAAAAACCGTGGATAGCAACAGAGATCTATCAGTGAGAGTGATTTTACAATGTCAGCTGAAGAAAATGTCACCACCACATATGGTTCTTCATTTGTTGTCAGACAACTCAAAGTGAGTTGTTTTAGAAATTGAAGAAAAGTTCACTTCCCTAAAACCTCCAGAAATTCATCTGATTTCATTCAGAAAATACTCACATTGGTCTTCAATCTTTTCTTAGTTATAGACCTATTTTGGGAATCTGATCATAGCAATATCTTCACACAATAAATGCATAGAAAAAGACAAAAGAAAGAAATGCACATACTGACATATACATAAATGATTGTATTTGGTTTTCAAAGATTCCATAAATTTCCTCCACATTTCCAACCAAAATCCCCAACTAGAAGCCAAGAACTTTCAATGTAATCTTTCATCTAGACCAGCTGTGGACAAACTCCTACCCATGAACCAAATCAGACCCCACTGGCTGTTTTGGGGGAAAATTTTTTTTTGGACAGAGCTAAATGTATTTGTGTGCTATATATGGCTGCTTTTGAGCAACAGCAGCAGAATTGACAGAACTGGAATAGCAACCATGTGGCCCACAAAGCCTAATATGTTTATTGTCTGGCCCTTTACAAAAATGTTTGCCAAGCTCTGATCTGTATGAAAGATCTTCTGAGAGTTTAAGACAAATTATAGTTTAAATTGATTAATACTGTGTGAAATTGGAAAAATTTCCTCATGGCCAATTATATTAGGGAGTATAAAAAGGGAAGAAACAACAATTTGCTCAGCATAGAATTCAAGAAGTGACAAGCAACTTGAAAATCAGAGGTGGACCTAAAAATAAGAAGTGATCTTGGACCAATGAGAAATAAAATAAAATAAAATAAACTAGAAGACCAAAGGATATGCTCCTCACCCTGGATGCTTAAAGACTACTATCAGATCTAGAATTTATCATCTGGAAAAAGATAAATTATCATCAGATCCCGTCAAAGCTTTTCTTTTCTTGCCCCAGTGCATACTTTACTTTGTATTATAATTATGTAGTTGTCTAATCATCTCTATTAATATATCAGTATTTTAAATATGGGATGGTAACTCAATTCATAGAGCATAGCTCACACACATAGTGGCCAATATTTTATCGCTACATAAATAATGATTCACATTTATTATACTTTAGTATGAAATTATACCCATATACATCTCACTTGATAGCCATATTCTAAAATGTGTATCATATGAACCCTATGAAATCATTATTTTGGAGCTAAAAATGGTGAGACATAGCAGGGATTTATGGCTCAAATTCATAGAATGGATATTACTGTCAATATTCTACAGCTGAATAACTGATTAAAAGACTTATTCAGGTCATATATTCCAAGAGCCAGTGGTACTTCCAGGTCATGAGCCTCATTCTTAAGAGTGATAAGATGAACAGCTCACCTATAGAGTAATAGTAAGCGATGTTTGTATTGAGTAATAAGAGATATTCTGTTTTTTAAAAGATAAATTTACCTAATCTGTATATTTTAGTCTCAATATTATCTGTAAATTATAGCAAAATACTTTTACATGTTTTATTGGCTGTATGTGATGGGCTGAAGAATTAAGAATAAGTAAAATAAAACAAAATAATAATAAAATAAAACAAAATAAAATAAAGTAAAATAAAATAAAATAAAATAAAATAAAATAAAATAAAATAAAATAAAATGAATTATGGCAGGAAGCTGAGAACTCAAGAAAAAAATTCTTTGGAGTACTCACCCCCAACAATTTGTTAAATTAGCTTATTGGCTCCCTTCAAAGTAAGAGCACCATATATTTTCACCTGCCCAGGCTCCATTCATTCTAAGTCTTGGTACTGAAATAGCTTAACCTAAAATTTTTAATATGTATTTTATTTTATCATAACAGGAGATAAGATTTTTGTGGTATAAAAAATAGAAGTTTTTAAACATTAAAAATCAATTATCTTGGTATTCCTGATCCTCACAGTCCCTCCACTTTCTTTGTTATCTTCTTTCTACTTCCTTTTGACCTTGCTTAACCCATTTTACAGAAAGGGTTTTACAGGGTCTATCTTCTGTATAAAGTTCACATTACCATGTTTATCTAATTCCTTCACATATGATATAACAATTTTTATGCCATGACTACTTCAATAATTTGTCCTCGTAAATTTTATTCAAGAAAATTAAACATAGAAATTGGCTAAGGGGAGGAAATAAATTGTATATAATAAGAAACAATGAATTTTAGAGATCTTTTTCTTGAATGTGATATGATACATGTTAAAGGATAGTACCTAGCAATAATGTCTGATATTGAATTAACAGATCATAAGGATTTATTTCTTAAGCAATACACTTATGGACATCATTGTGCAAAGAACCAGAAGAAAAAGAGAGAGACCCTTCCACCTCTGGTTCATCCTCTATGGCCCTCTTCTATATATATTTTCAGATTACTTATCTAAAACTGTATTATATATTTACTTGTACATTGTCAGTTTCCCATCACAGGAATGTAAACTCAATGCGAACAGATTGCCTTGTTCACTGCTGCATCGCTGAGGTCCAGAACAGTGCTTGGAAATGCTCCATAATGCTTGTTCATAAAGAATGATAGCATAGGAGATTTCCTGAATTGGAATCCTATCTGTATTTACTATTTCCCTCTCCAACTGCCCTCCACCCCAAGTTCCTAACATTGCAATGTTAGCTATTGCCTCAGTTCCACTTAAAGATGTGAGGAAATTATAGCTACGAATAGTTAAAGAAAGTCCACATTACAGCCTCCTGAGGACAAAAACTTACATGAATATATCTTTGCATCCCAGTAAATAACAGAATTCCTTACATAATAATGGGACATTCATAAATATTTGTTGAATGAACAGAAGAACGAATGGCCTTTGTTCACACAGACTAGCAGAGTTAGTGTACAAATACAGATCAAATTGTTTTCCAAGTCTATTCTTTCTGACAGATCACAATGACTTCTGTGGGGAAGTGGATATTTTGCAACAATGAAAGAAAAATTTTTTTAAAAGCACAAGGTTAATGAGATAGATACATCTCAGATGCTTCTGAGGACTTTGATGTGATGATAATACAATAAAAAGGGCTCCCAATGGTGATCCTGAATCATTAAGAGGAGTTCACATGGTATATACTATTCTTGGTTTAAAAAGACAGAGAAGCATGCCTTATTTTCAGAAATATCTACCTTCCAATATATTTTTTAAAAATGCCATTTAAAGAGTATATGTTTATCTAGAAAATGGAACTGCCCAGACTGACATATTTCCTACGGGCTCCTGGTAAATAAGTTTTATTCTTACTAAGACAGTATGACTCTTTGTTCCTTTCTGGTCAGGATTGCATCTTATCTTATAGTACAGTTTCTTATTTATAGTTTCCCATGGAATAGTTGGTTCTTGGAGATAAAGTTCATATTACCATTTATTTATTTCAATAGTCTGACACAGTATCGGGCACCAAGGGGATGTCAAGCAGATGCCTGTAGAAGGAAATATTTGGAAAGTAGAGTACACATAACAATGCCAATATCTAGAGCAGAAACAACAGTTAATATTTGATTGCTCCTATGGGCAATGTCCTCTGCAATATGCCTCATATGCATTAATTTTCACAACATCTTGCAATGTAGATACCAATATTATCCCATTTTACAGATAAGAAAACCGAAGCCAAGTGGCAATTTACTTCCTCCAGAGCACATGATAACTGAGAGGATGGTGAGTCTGGAGTCTAAAGGATTTGGTTTCAGTCTCTAGTCTGTTCATTACAAAGCTAATGACTCTGGGGAAGTTATTTTGCCTCCGTAAACCTCAATTTCCAGATCTGTAATGGTGGAAAAAGGGGATAGTGCCTATCTCATGCAAGAGGGAAGGCCCTGGAATCTTACCATGGAAGGCTGCTCCACTTCCTCAGCTAGAGGCAGTAAGTGTCAAACTTTAAAGTTCAACAGAACTACCTGGCTCACATTTGGAAAACACAAATTCCCTATCCCTACCTCCCAAAGATTCTGTTTGTGGTTATCTAGAATGAGGCTCCAAAATCTGCACTTTAAAGAAATTGGGAGTGCAAAGATATGCCTTGGGGATTCACCTACATTCTAATCCCTTTGAAGTTTTTATCAAAAATGGGGCACTATGACCAATCTGCATTTTCTCCAAATATCCATCCTCACATGGGCAAGGGATTACCACAATCCTACTCACTAAAGTATCTATCACCTGAATAAAACAGTATGGTGTAATGATTACAGTTAATATTGTATAACACATCCTACATGCTAGGCATTGTTCTAAATGCTTTATGGATATTAACGTAGTTCATCCATCCAATGATCCAGGATAGCGTTTGACTATATTAATCCTCATTTTATAGACCAGGAAACTGAGGCACAGAGAATATCAGTAAGTTCCCCGAAGTACACACTCAGTACATGAGGGCAGCAAACTCAATAGGCTGGCTCCAGAGTCTGTAATCCCGACTCTCACACTGTGCTGAATCTCCCAGAGACAGGCAGAGGTCAGAACCCCAGGTAACAGGTGCTCTTAGTCAAGCCCCAGCTCCTCCCTGGGATTCAAGTTCCTCTGCTAGGAAGTGAGGGGGCTGCCCCTAGCGACCTCTCAGGCCTTCTGGTCCAAAGATCTTATCAGTCATTTTACAAGAGACTTTTAACCCTGTTATTTGAAGGTCGAAGATTCTAGAATTGCTGACAGCAAGCTGCATCCCTCTTCTAGAACTGTCCCATTATTTCTTCTTTACCTGCCAGTTCAGAAGTTTCCTCTGAGTCACCTGTCCTTAGTCTTTTCTTCTCGGTGAGAAAACCAAAGGCACTTCCCTCTAGAGCCGGTAGGTAGATCTGGTCTCCACAGACTTCCTCCTCAGTCTTGCTGTTTTGTTTAATCTGGCTTCCGAAGTGCTTCCGCCTGAGCCTGTTCGAACCTCATTACTCTCCGAAAGAGACACCTTGTCTCTGCTTTCCTGTTCTCTTGAGCCACAGCCTTCAGACCTATTTCCTCCTCAGTCACCTCTCTCCAGACTGTCCCCCTTACGCCTGTACTTCTGTGCTATCATCCCATTCCATGCTTCAACTCCCAGGCTCCCTGCAGCCTCCCTTTTCTCCAGTCTGACTACACATTAGAATCCCTGGGGGGGGGGGGGGTCGGTGGAGGGGGTAAGTTTAAAATCCAGATTGCCTGGGTGCTACCCCAAACCAATTAAATCAGAACATTAAAGAATGGAATTGGGAAGGAGGATCATTTAAAAAATTGAGAAGTTCCACAGGGGATTCTAATTTGTGGCATTGTTAAGCGCCATTGGCATCTCATGCTGGTGATTCTCCAGTGGGGGGTAAGCAAATCGGAATCACCTGAGCGGCCGGCTCTTCCTTACATCCATGGAGAGGAGCCTGGGCATGTGAGGCAAACAAGGAGCCACCTTCCAGGTGGTTTGGAGAAGGCCCTTTATGAAACAAAGTCCTAGCTGAACCTCTAAAAGCAAGATGGATCACTACACCTTCCTCTGGCTCACCTCAGTGGGATATCCCAAGGCTTCTCCCTGCATCCTGCACCAAGTTATTATTTCTCATCAAGAAGAGTAATGCAGAGGAAAAAGCACTTGACAGTAAGATCCATATTCTTTTTCTCTGTCTGGACTAACTGGCGAGGTAACTTCTGCGATTCCCTTTTCCTGTCAAAGCTTCATTTTCCCCCTCTGTGTCAAAGAAGGTAATTGGATTATTAGATAACCATTAAATTTCCTTCCTATTTTATTATTCTACTGTTTTAGGATCTCAAACCTATTGTTCTTCACTATTACACAACCAGCCCTGGTTCTTTCTACATTCAGCTGGTGCCAGACAACACACCTAGGCAAACCTTTAAATAACCCCTGGTAAAGACTGCCCGCTGCAAGCCGAGACCAGGACTATAAAGGCTCTTGGAAACTTTCTCACCATACCAAGAGCTACTGTTGCCTAAGCTTCAATTCAGGCCTCTAGGTCTTCATGAAGGTCCTCCCTGTCAGTGTCCCCTGATAGCAACCCCATCTGGTAGCAGTCACACTCCACATTTCTGGGCTTCTCACCTCCTGTACGAAGGCAGTGTGATGGAGCCCTCTAAGTTGTCCAGCGACGTGCAGGAGCTGGTGATAGGGTGACTGCACTGTGGCCCTGGAAGCCTTCTTCTGTTTGCTTACTTTGTCTTCATGGGAAATGGCTAAGTCTGTGAGGAGGTGCTGACTGATAAATATGTGGCAGAGAAGCAGTAGCCAGTCTCTCTCATCCTCTCCCTCTGGCTTGCAATCCCCTTTATGTTGGGAGACATACCATCTAAGTGTGCTGGAGAGGATGGCCTCTGAGGCCACTTTCACTGATACTCTTCTAGGTACTGTGTACAAGTGGGTTTTTTTTTCTACACGTAGTTGGAACATCCCTAAGCTAATAATGATAATAAAAATGTAAAAATTTAGACAAGATGAAAAATTAAAATGAGGAATGTGCATGGATTTAGACCTGAACTCCCTCCAGTGGCCTCGATCCTCCCTCTTTGCCCTAGCTCTTTGGCTTTTGAATCTGGGAGTGGAGAAACGAGAAAAGGAAAGAAGAAAAAAAAATTAGCAAGGGTATTTTTGTCAATCTGCAAAATAAAGTGCTTTGAATCAGAGGTTGGGGGAGGGGATGAGATATTTGTAGATTGAGCTTGCTAGAGAAGGTGGGTTTGGGGCAAGGTTGGGTGGAA
Source organism: Vulpes lagopus (assembly GCF_018345385.1). NCBI lineage: Eukaryota > Metazoa > Chordata > Mammalia > Carnivora > Canidae > Vulpes > Vulpes lagopus. The sequence goes on from NC_054840.1 coordinate 20,307,826, forward strand.
AAAGATTAATAGAGCAACCTGTGAAACCTGAAGAGAAAAGAAGAAAGGTACAAATGTGTTCCTCAAGGCTGTGAACTGACTCTTCTTTAACATCCATCTAAAGAGCAAAAAATAAATAAATAATGAAAAAATAAAATAGATGGAATTAAACACATGTGAAAAATGAAAATTCTTTTAAGGTGTAGTTGATTGCTCCGTGCTTTTTAAATGCCACACCACTTAGCCAACCCAGACTGGTCAGAGGACCAAAGATAAATGAAGCATGATGATCTTTAAGACATTTATCTGCATTTCAGAGAAGATTTCCAAAGAGTTCAAAGAGGAAAGGAGAGGTATAATTCCATAGAGAAAGACTCTCAAAGGAAACCTAACTGAAAAAAAAAGTGGAACACTTTCTGGTAAAACAGAGGTCTACAAACTACCACCCACTAAATGACTGTTGTCTGTTTCTGGACAGCGCTTTGGAGCACAGCTTTGTGCATCATCTCAGGACGGTCCAAGGCAGCTCTCACATCACAGGGGCAGAGTCCAGTAGTTCCAACAAAGACTGTGTGGCCTGTCAGGCTAGGAATTCTTACTGTTCGACCCTTTATATGAAAAGTTTGCTGACCATGACTTTAAAAATAAAAGTGTAACTGCATAATCATGAAGATTTCACATTACAAAGGAGGCACAGGGTTGGTCAAGTGGAGTGTTTATAAAAATGGTTTGGGGTATAAAAAGATTTCTAACAAATGAGATGCCAAAAGAGCACCTATGGAAGTGTGACGGCTGGGCACTGGAACAGGGAGACAAATGGGACATGATGGCTGCTGTAGAAGCAAATTCAGAAGCTTAGGGCTAAGAAGTTGCTGAGCTGGGCCACGTAACACTACAGACTGCTGCTAAACCAGGTGCCCTAGGAACAGGGATGAAAGGAAGTTATGGATACCAGGAGCAGAATGGTCTTATGGTTTTATGATCGCTGCAATGTCGTCTCTGGGATTTCCCTCCAGACCCTTGCTAATCAATGGTGTTAAGTCCACCCCCAGTTGATGCTTGTGACACATCCTCATAGCTGATTCTGTTACAGATGAGCACTTCCTGTTTTTCCAATTGGCAGCCCATCATGCTGTTATCTGTCTTTATCAATTTTTAATTTTAGTTCTCGGAGCCTGAGGAAAATAGATCACAGTGCAAGCTTTCTCCTTTTCCCACAGAAATGCACTTCTCTGTTCTATCCCTTATATATATGTTCCTCATTGCTACGAATTTTGTCTTCCCTTTCTAAGCTCAGTGTGTAGACCAACTTTTGGAGAGTGGATCCAATTTCAGGCTAAAAGGAAAGAGGAAGCAAAGAAAACTGCACTAGAGGACGGGGCTTATCCAGTGCAGAACAGATCTCCTCAGTCCTCATTCCCAGGTTTTACAGAAGCAATAAACAACATAGGGATTGGACAAACATGATTACTTTTGATTAATGAGACTAACCTCATTTACATAGGATATTTATAATCCCGATTTCAGATATTCTCTGTGACCTGCAGGCTTGTGAGGTCACAAGACTACATTGAGCATAGAAAAAAAATCAAATGTAGCCTAGTTGTGTGAAAAAAAACTATAGTGCAGCTGTTTAAAACAGTATAACTTCTCACTTGCCATTCTACCCACCTTGCCTTAGGACCAGTTGGCTGCCATCTGGAGCTAAGTCTCCTGCATCTTAGTTATCAAAACAACTTCATTCATTTGTTTGTTTTTCAAAGTTATTAAATTGCAAGTATGGCTTGACACCTCTCTCAAGCGAATAAGTGCTTTGATCCATGGGAAAGATGATATTTAGGATATTATCTATTATGAGATGATCTGTGATTGGTCCAGACGAGGGCATGTGTTTGTGGGTCCGTTAGATTATTAAATGGAGTAACAACAACTACTTAGTTTTAGGGATGCCGGAACATGGGAGCAGTTTAAGGCCAGAACACACTGTGTGTGTATCCATGTATTTACTTTGTACATGTGTACATCTATATTTTAGCAAGTTATTGCAATAAATGGTTATGAATTAGGAGTAAAGATTCTTGGAGATTCTGGTAACTCACTCTTTTTTTTTTTTTCTTTCTTTCTTTCTTTCTTTTTTTTTTTTTATTTTTATTTTTTTTTTTTTTTTTTTTAATTAACTTTTATTGGTGTTTAATTTACCAACATACAGAAAAACACCCAGTGCTCATCCCGTCAAGTGTCCACCTCAGTGCCCGTCACCCATTCCCCTCCAACACCCGCCCTCCTCCCCTTCCACCACCCCTAGTTCGTTTCCCCGTAACTCACTCTTAAAGGAGATGAGGTCTATGATTTGTAGATGGACTAAAGAGAGATTTCAATAGATGAATGCCATTATGGGGAAGGAAGGAATGTGGGTAAGGTAAGTTTTTTTTTTTTTAAGATTGAATTGGTTTATTTGAGAGAGAGAGAGTGAGGAGAGGGCAGAGGGTGGTGGAGAGAATCACAAGCCAACTCTATACTGAGCACAGAGCCTCTCTTGGGGCTTGATCCCACACCTGACACCATGACCTGAGCTGAATCCAAGAGTCAGATGCTTAACTGACTGAGCCACCTGGGCACCCCAATAAGATAACTTTTTATTTTGGCTAACTTTCAAATATTTGGCTATAAAATTCAGGCTACCATAAAATCCTTCAGACCCATTGCAATAAAAGCTATAGGTTTCTTGCTTCTCCACTGTGTTGAGTGAGATGAAAGCTGAAAAGTTCTTCTAATGAAACCAATCCACTATTGGTACAGAGTTGGGGGGGGCGGGGAGAGTGGTAAATTCTATCTCTTTAATAGACAGGTGATCATGGAACAGTTCCATTATATTTTGGAATTCAAAGTAAGTAAAGGCTGACAAAAATATGTAAATCATCATATTATTTACACAATGTATTTAAAGCCTAGTGACTGAGAATCTAAGAAAATCTTATGATGTAAATTTATTACAACAAAATTGTCTTGAACAAATATGCTATCGCTTGGGGTATGGCCTCACTCAAGAAGAGAGAATAAAAATATATTTCACAAAGGGAGCATAATTCATGAAAGGGGAGTATCTAATATAATTAAAGATAAAGATTCTAAGGGTCTATGATGGGAGCTTTGGGAACTGATTGGGAACATGAACTTTGGAATCCTGATGTTGCCACACTGCAAATGTCTGACCTTGAGCAAGTTATATATAAGCTTTCTAAACCTCAGTTTCCTCATTTGGAGAACAGAGATACAAATATCTAATGCAGTACATTTCAGTAAGAATAAAGTATCTGGTCCAGATCCTGGCAGCTACTCAATAAAAGGTAGGTAATGGCTACCACTGTCCTAAGTTGTGGTTTGAAATTCCCATCCCCTAAGAATGATGAGTCACAGCAATTATAATGAGAAGCATAGTTTGGTTCCATAGAGACTTACAGTTATTTCTCAGACAGCTTTATGGTCTCTTGATTTTTTTTAAACAAAAGAAAAACAACCCAAACCATTGCACAGAAATGTATACCGTGATAAATCTTCACAATTCCACATTAAGATTCATTGTGGTGTATGTACAGTGCCCAAATTCTATACACAGCTCACTGCTTTGATTTTTAGCATCAGATTTATATACCAGGATGGCTGGACCCAAAACCACCATAGGGCTGGTCTCAGACTCAGCATTTGTGACCTTATTTTTTTTTTAAGATTTTATTTCTTTATTTGAGAGACAGTGAGTGAGTGAGTGCACAGACATGGTGGAGAGGTAGAGGGAGAAGCAGACTCCCAATGTGGGACTTAATCCCATGACACTTAGCCGAAGGCAGACACTTAACCAACTGAGCCACCCAGGAATCCACTTGTGACCTTATTACAGGTACAGTCATTTTCCATCAGTGTCAGTACGTAATTGAAATAATCTTTGGCTGACAGACATACACCTATTAGGTATTCATGCTGATCAAGGCACATTTGTAGAGACACCAAATGTATCCTCCCTGAAAACTTCATCTTCTCAATGATCAGAAAATATCCTATATGATCCTTGTTTTACAGTAAAAGCTAACCACAGTGGAAAATAAATGCCATAATCTCAAAACAAATGCCACAGCCAGACTTTATTTCACATTCACACAAAATCTTAGGAGGACATTTCCTTTCAGGCAGCTTTCCTATTAGCAGTGACTCAAAGATCCAGAATCCTCTGTCCAGGCCAGACTATCCTCTAGGGCCTCCAAAACTTACTCTGGGTCCTCCCTATCCAGCCTATAAGTAGAGAGAGGAGAGAAGGGGAGGGAAAGGGAGGAAAGGGGAGGAGAGAAGAGAGGAAGGTTGAAGGTGTGAGAAGGATCTTATGGTAATCTTAGGAAGTGGGGACATAGGAAGCAGCACTCCTGTCCATATTGCATTGATAGAACCAAATCACATAGCCACATCTAACTTTAATGGAAGATGGAAAATATAGTCAATCATGGAAATAAAAACAGTTTGCTAAATACACACCAACAAATCGCTCTTTGGACTTTGGTTTTGGTTTTCAGGTCCCACTTTTTCAAAAAGGTGACTTTCCTGTCTGTGTGTGTGTGTGTGTGTGTGTAAAATTGACTCAGTTCTAAGGTGCATGCTGAATGAAAGCTTTGACATCTATTTACCACTTTTTTTTTTCATACTCCCTCTTAAGAACCTAGCGGCCTCTCATTTTTGAGAGAACTTTGGAAAGATGCAAAGATGATTGCTAATCAAGGGAAATCTATCAAAGACAGTCATGTACACCAATAAGGAAATCTTGAAAGAGATCTTGAAGACACAAAAGGAGTCAGTCACACAGTGCCAAAGTTTACATAAAGGAAACTTCTCAAGATTTCCAAGCACCTAACTTACAAGCCTACACCTTAATGAAACTGCCAAAGCAAGATTTCTTTTTTCTTGTTTTTCTGTATGTGTCCTTTGAATGTTGATATCTCTGCAATGGGCCTGCACTATGTGAAAGGATGACCCCAGGGACATAAGCTGAGACCTAATCTCTTGGCATATGTCTCAGTAGGTTTTCAGGACAAGCAGAACACCAGGGTTAGGAGAGAAGACTGGGAACAGAAGCACCTTTTAAAATGTCATGGCAAGGAAGAAATGAGCCCAGAACTTGAAGAGAAAACACTTAGAAATAGTTCCTTTTCCACATTCCAACTTGTAAGAATACTGTGTTACCATCGATCACACATACACAATTCCATTCACGTGGTGTTTTTTTTTTTAAGATTTTATTTATTCATGAGAGAGAGAGAGAGAGAGACAGAGAGGCAGAGAGAGAAGCAGGCTCCATGCAGTGAGCCCGATGTGGGACTCGATCCCGGGTCTCCAGGATCAGGCCCTGGGCTGAAGGCAGCACTAAACTGCTGAGCCATCTAGGGTGCCCACGTGGTGTCTTTAATTTAATTCCAGGTACCAACAGCATACCACTGAGTATCCATGTGTATCTCACATAAACTGGAGAGTTGGAAACCAACTCTCCCCCAAATTGCTTTTAGATTTAAAATGTGTTTAAAAAAATGGAAACTTTAAAAAATATGCTTCAGAGAGAATGAAAGACAAAGCCTTAACCACTCTTTCTCTGGTGGACGCAATCTTTTCACCTGATCAAATATTTCCTCATTAGTGATTTGTACAGTCTCTTAAAAGACTTAAAAACTGATGTGCACTCATTACCATTGGCATGTTTATTATTATAATATGCAATTGTAAAGATTAAGAGAGCATCAGTTGCAATTATAAAAAGGGATATAAAATTTTTCCAGGAAATACATTATTTAATATAATATTAGAAATTTAATAACTTGCTCAATTAACCCTGCATATGAAACTGCAATCCATATGTAATTTAATTGTTCATCTGTAGTATTTATAAGAGAAAGATTTGAAATATATTTTGTTATCTTATGGTAGCCTTTAATCTCCGCTCCTTTCAAAATTCAAAAAGGAAGTAAGTCAGAGAGATGGGAAGCTTGACTTTGTGAAATTGCAACTGGATCAGTCCCCTGAGGCTGGTGTAGCACGTTGAAGACTGCTTTCTGGTGGTTTGGGATAAGATAAATTTGTTTCAAATGAAGGAGACTCACCTCAGGAAAACCAGCTATTTGTCCAAGAACTCAAAGACCAAAGAGGAAATATCAAAGGCTAGCTTTCAGGCCCGCTCAAAACCAGATGCTCATGTGTAGATTGTTTACTCAAGCACTGATAACCAGGCTCTTCCCCACTTGTTAAAACAAGTTAGTAGTTTGTCCATTCATTCAGCAAACATTTACTGAGTACCTATTACTTGCCAGGCAGTGTGTTAAGTGCCAGAAATACAGAGAATAAATCAAATGCTCTAAGAGCCCAAGAGTGGGGGTGGAGATGGAGGGGCCATCAGCCCATATTAAGGAGCTAGGTTTGTGCATCTCAATACATATCTAATCTTTAAGCCAAATAAGAAGGAATTCTGATCCTGACTTATCTTTTGATGGTATGGTGGTCTGGGGAAATTCCACACGAACCTAGCTCTTTCTTAGAGCTATAAGATATGGCAATAATGGAGCCCCCCAGCACCCCGGAGTTTATAAATTGACTTGATTATGGCAGATATCTTTAATGGCTCCCTATTAAGTTTGAAGTCCAGATTCAATGGCACAGCTTTGAAGATGCTTGATGATCTAATATCATCTTATAATAAAATATAATTCATAACTTAGTCTCCTGAAATAGTTCTTGCATTTGATGGCCTCTTTCTTTGCATCCTTTCCTTTCTTTCAGTCATATTTGTTTACAAATTAGTGACCTAGCTAATCTTTACATGGCACCTCAAATATAATCCTTCAGAAATGTTTCTTATCCCTCTCCAGTCAAAATAAATCTGTCTTCCATTCTTCCATGGCAAACTGCTAGCTATTACTGCATTCTGCCTTGTGCAATAGTTGCTTATGTGTCTGTCTCCATTCCTTATAATTGAGAACAAGGGCAATGTATTACTGTATCTCAATATCCACCACTGTGCCTATTAGCAGTGTTGGTGCAAGGTATAACCTCAATAAATGTACATTAATTTGAATTGCCCTATATTTTCCTTGTCCAGCTTGGGTCCTATAACTCTCCAAAAGAAACTCAAGTTCTGCCTACCAGCTAGCTACTGCTTTTTATCCCGGGGCCTCCAGACCTTCTCCACTTTATCCTTCATACTCTCGCTCTTTCCCTGATCCACCAACACCCAGATCAAGAGCCTCCTATTACAGAAGTTCCATCAACCCACCTCCTGCCCTCATATTCTTTATTCAAGCCCAGGGTCACAAATTCAAATGGCCATAAGCACAAGACATAGGACATCAGTGCAAGAATCCAACTAATATGAAATAAGGAGATGGACCCAAATGGAGACAGTATGTCCACATATTATTTTTCTAGTTGCCAGACAATATCGTGTATATTATAATGCAGTTATAATGCTACCATCTTAACACAAGGCAATACACCCTCCCCAATTAAACTCTATTCTCTGTACTTTTGTTTGCCTTTTTTTCCCTCCACCTGAAGTGCCTCCATCTTCTCTATCCTTCAAGACATGGAGCTAATGTTACTTCCCTCTTTGAATCTTCTCCAAGCCCTCCGGGTAGAATTTGCAATTTTTTTTTTTTTTAACTTTTTACCCTTGTTCACATGGTAACAGCTCTTGTCTACCCCTGGTTAGAGCATACCTCACACTAGTCCTATTAGGATACAATAGCTTTTTCTTATGTTGTCATCCTCCATCTCCTTCAGCATAGTGCTGGACACACATATAGACTCTGTATATACCCTTGAATTAAAACCCAGATCTTTCTTTCATCCTTCTCCTGAGCAGTAGCAACCGGGTTCTTGGCCCTAAATTCTACAAGGCAGGTTTCTGAAAAGCGCTACACCCAAATCATAGACGGGAAAATCTGTTTCAGATGATGAGGTAATAGTCCTTGTCTCAACTAGAAGACTGGTGGCAACATCAAGGTCAAAAGCCTTATCTCTGACAACACAAGACCCACACAGAGTTAGTTGCCTTAGACTTGGCTACCATTACTGATGCGTTTACAGAAGTTTCACACCCTCCAAGAGAACAGAGAGGCACTCTAATTGATGAATACATTCTTGATATTGAACTTATTTATATTTTTTTGGAGGGGAAGGAGGCAGTTTGGTGAGTGCGCTGTTAAAACTCTAGGAACTTGGCAGCAACCAGTGCACAGGAATTCCCCCTGCTTTGCATTTTAACACTGCTTGATTTGTAGACATCACTATTTAAGGAACACACACCTGCACAAGAGCAGGAGGTGGAGTTTGGCAAGACAGGGTCAGCAGGAGATCTGGCAATCCTGTCATCTGGAATTTCCCTAACTCAGTCAAGCTTTCCCCCTTCCAACTCAACCTCCAGTCACTCTCCCAAAGGACCATTTTAATTACACAAATAACCAAGCAGAGAAATTTCAGTATAAGTCTTGCCCTTTAGCTCATCTTTAGCAAGTGTATTTTTATAAGTCCAGGAACTAGAGTGGCCAAACCTGCAAGATAAAATAAGAAATGATCCAAATCTTCAGCTAAAATTGTAATGGAAACATTGAGGGAAGCTAAAAATGAAATGTCTTTGGATAATATTATAAATTATTTCTTTTAATTAAATTAGCCCTGCCCTTTCCTATTTTAGCTGCAAACAGATGTTTCCAAAGCAGCAATTTGGAAGTTGAGAAACCTCGTGGTTTCCTATGAAGCTGAATTTTGTAGTGGGGTTCAAATTCTAGCTCAGTAACGTATATATCGTGAGGTAAGGACAAGTTCATGTGGCCTCTTTGAGCTATGTTTTCCTCCTCTAGGATAATAGGTTATATCCACTGGGGATGTTAGGAGAGTTAACCTGAGAAAGTATATTTACAAGGTCTGACACCTAGGGACACTCAGTGTGTTTTCTCTTTTCCTTTCCTCCCTTATCCTACTCCCCCAACACATCCATAAACCTCCATGACTCAATAGTGTCATGTAAGTCCAGTATAAAATAGACTTCTTTTTAAAATAATAGATTCTGGGCACCTGGGTGGCTCAGTTGGTTAAGTGCTTGCCTTCAGCTCAGGACGTGATCTAGGGGTCCTGGGATCAAACCCTGAGTATGGCTCCCTGCTCAGTGGGGAGTCTGGTTCTCCCTCTCCCTCTGCTCTTCTCCCCACCCCTTGTGCTCTTTGCTCTCTCTCTCTCTGTGCTCTCTCTTTCTCAAATAAATAAATAAAAACTTTAAAAGAAACATAATAGACCCAAGGAAGTACTTGGTATCTGAGGTGTGACACATTTTTCTTGCTATTGCTAAGTAAATAATATGATAATGATGTCTTTATTTTAATAACTCAGAGCATTTATCAATACATATATTTATTCAATTCCAAAGTATTCTAACAAAATATAAGGTTATAAGTATCCATCGTATGGATAGAGAAAATGGGGACAAAGTTTAAGTTGTATGACCAAATCCTTAAAGCAGGACTATAATCCTTGAGTTCTATCATCTCTTATTATAGCTTTCCCTGTATGATCTCAAAGTATCCTCCTTGGAGTGATAAATCAAAGACAAGACTAATTATCCAGGAAATGTTTATAAAGACATCATAAATAAAAAAGCAACTGTAATTCTTTTTTTTTTTTTTTTGTAATTCTTAAATAAAGCAAAAAAAAAAAAAAAAACCCCAAAAAACAAAAACAAAACAAAACAAAACAAACAAACAAAAAAAACCAGTGTTCTATTTACTACATGTTCCACTACATGCAGTGGATGAATTAAAACAAAGACAAATTAATCTTTTAACATTGTACTTCAGCTTTAGATTTTCATACCCATAATAGAAAAAAGAAAAAAAATACAAGGGAACAAAGAAAAGGTTAGACAGAAATATAATCTTTCTGTTAGCCAGAGGCTTGTGAAATAAAGCGATAACTAACTCATAGATCAACTCTTTTGTGGGGAAAAAAAGGCTATTTAGATTAAAAGTTGGAAAACATTACACACAAAAAAAGCCCCTGGCCTGTTGATTCTCCACACTCCTGCATGTGCTCCCTTTTGTAATCTGTTTGTTTGTGATCAGCAAACATGCTCTAGAAGTCTGCTCCGTGTCAGGCTCTCCCAGCCACTTGTGCATACTGTATCTCAGCAAGTATATCCATTTGAATTTTTCCTCAAAGGTTAGATGTATTCAGGCCAGAGAAGAAATTGAACAGCCAAACTGAATGCTTTTATATGCCATTGGTTAGAGTGTGGATTTTGACGCAGAATTTACAAATGACAGACTCAAAAATCAGATTCTGGCTAATGAGCAAAAGAGGAAGCTGAAAGACTGTGGTTTCTTTTAGACTTTCATTCACAAAACAAGTTGGTTTCTTTAAATGAAACTATCATAACTACTAACACTGACAGAAAAATTATTTGCTGAAACTGGATAAAATAGTTAAAAATAGGGCCTATAGTTATTGAAGTGCAATGTTAGTAAATCACTTTCTTAAGTTGTACATATTGTCAAGGCTGCTTTCAAAGACTGTTTATTAATCTACTGGTCAAGATCATAAAATCAATTTAGTGAGCTATAGCTAGCTTAAGAAAAGAGGAAGAGAAAATGATCAATCATGTAAATGCGAGGGATGACACTGGAATAGGATAAATCACAAGGGAATAATTGGAATATATCAGATCCCATTGCATACAGTATTGTTTCATGAAATTTTGTGGTTCAATTTATAGATAGTTACATGTCTATGTATATATATGTGTGTGTGCGTGCACAGTACACATATGCTACACAAACAGCATAATTTTATTATGACTAGTGACCAAAAATATTGAAGGACTATTCTATAGAATGGCCTTTCTTTCTTCCTTTCTTTCTTTCTTTCTTTCTTTCTTTCTTTCTTTCTTTCTTTCTTTCTTTCTTTCTTTCTTTCTCTTGGTTTTATTTTTAAGTAATCTCTACATCCTATGTGGGACTTGAACTTACAACCCCAAGATGAAGAGTCACATGCTTTACCAACTGAGCCAGCCAGGTACCACTAAGATCTGTCTTGAATTAGTAGTAAGTTTATAATTAAATTAAGTGTAGCAAAATTTTTTAAAGTATATTTGTGGATCCAATCATGAAATGGGCAAAAGACATGAACAGAAATCTCACAGAGGAAGACATAGACATGGCCAACACACACGTGAGAAAATGCTCCACAACACTGGCCATCAGGGAAATACAGATCAAAACCACAATGAGATCCCACCTCACACCAGTTAGAATGGGGAAAATTAACAAGGCAGGAAACCACAAATGCTGGAGAGGATGTGGAGAAAGGGGAACCCTCCTGCACTGTTGGTGGGAATGTGAACTGGTGCAGCCACTCTGGAAAACGGTGTGGAGGTTCCTCAAAGAGTTAAAAATAGACCTGCCCTACGACCCAGCAATTGCACTGTTGGGGATTTACCCCAAAGATACAGATGCAGTGAAACGCCGAGACACCTGCACCCCGATGTTTCTATCAGCAATGGCCACAATAGCCAAACTGTGGAAGGAGCCTCGGTGCCCATCGACAGATGAATGGATAAAGAAGATGTGGTTTATGTATACAATGGAATATTCCTCAGCCATTAGAAACGACAAATACCCACCATTTGCTTCGATGTGGATGGAACTAGAGGGTATTATGCTGAGTGAAGTATGTCATTTGGAGAAGGACAAACATTATATGGTCTCATTCATTTGGGGAATATAAAAAATAGTGAAAGGGAATAATGGGGAAAGGAGAAAAAATATCAGAAAGGGAGACAGAACATGAGAGACACCTAACTCTGGGAAACGAACTCGGGGTGGTAGAAAGGGAGGTGGGCGGGGGGTGGGGGTGACTGGGTGACGGGCACTGAGGGGGGCACTTGATGGGATGAGCACCGGATGTTATTCTGTATGTTGGCAAACTGAACACCAATAAAAAATAAATTTATAAAAAAAAGTATATTTGTGGGCTTTAAATTTGTCTTGCCGACTTTTTTACAAAAGATTTTATTTATTTCAGAGAGAGAGAGAGCACAAGCAGGGGGAGCGGCTGAGGGAGAAGGAGAAGCTGGGCTCCATCCCAGGACCCTGGGATCATGACCTGAGCCAAAGGCAGACCTTAACCAACTGAGTCATCCAAGCGCCCCGTCTCACTGACTTTTAATTTTTTTTTATTGAGGTATATTTTACATAGGACTATATATTAAATTCAGGCGTACAACATAATGATTTGATACTTGTAGAGATTGTAAAATGATCATCACAATAGGTCCACTTTACATTCATCATCATATATAGCTTTAGAATTTTTTCCCTTAATAAGAAGTTTAAAGATTTACTCTTTAATGAAATCATACAGTATTTCTTTCTCTGTCTGACTTATTTCACTTAACAAAATGCCCTCAAAGCCCAGCCATGTTGTCACAAATGTCAATTTCACTCTTTTTTAATGGCTGAATAATCTTAATTGTATATATTTATACCACATCTTCTTTATCCATTTATCCAACGACAGATACAGGTAGTCTCTGTATCTTGGCTATTGTAAATAAGGCTGCGATAAACATACAGATGTAAATTTTCTTGAGTTAATATATATGAAAATGAAGGTAAATACTCCAAAGTGAATTGCTGGATTATATGGTCCTTCTATTTGTAATTTTTTGAGAGACAGCCATACTGTTTTCCATAATGGCTGCACCAATTACATCTCACCAACAGTGGACAAGTTTTCCCTTTTCTCCACATCTTCAACAATACTTGTTATTTCTTGTCTTTTTCATAACAGCCATTCTAAACAGGTATGGGGTGATATCACCCAGTGGTTTTGATTTGCACTTCTGATTTTTAATTTATAATGCTTATAATGTATTGATATTTATATTATTTTTAAAATAATCATTTTCAGGAAAATGATCTAAAATTTTACATTTGGGGCATTCTGCTTAATAAGGTTTTACTATGAAATACCTAAAAGAGCAAACATTTTAATATGCTGTAATCATAAACATATCCTACCTTCTGAGACAGCAAACCTATGCCTGGGGTTATTTCCAAAGGAAAATGTTTAGACAAATAAAATATATGAATGTACAGATTATGACAATTGTTAATAATAACAAAAAATATGTAACTCACCTAAAAGTCAACATGAAAGAATTGTTTTTTATTATCTACCAGCAAATATACATAGTACAATATTATGTACAGTCATTAAGAGATCACTCTGTTAAATTCAGAAAAGTAAGTGTGTATATGATATATTTAATTAATCCAACTTTATCTGTGCTGTGATTATAGCTATTCAAATATTATGCAAGAATCTAAGCTAGATGTTGGAAGGAAGAAATGTTTAAACTGTTGGAGCCATAAAAGTAGTTTTTTAAAATTCTGTTTTTAGCCAATGTTATCATAAACCTGTGCTATTAAAGATTATCATATCATAAGGCACCTGGGTAGCACAGTTCATTGAGCATCTGACTCTTGGTTTTGACTAGGGTCATGATCGCAGGGTCGGGGACTTGAGCCCCATGTTGGGCTCACGTCCAGCAAGAAGTCAGCTTGGGATTCTCTCTCTGTCTCCCCCTACCCTCCTGCTTATGCGCTCTCTCTCAAATAAAGAAATAAATCTTTGAAAACAATTATCATAGCTTAGTATGGTTCTAAAATATAATCAATATTGACAACAATTATCAGCAAAGTTAAAATTCCCTGTCTACATATTGCTAAAATCTCAGGAAAGTGGGCTAGCAAGAGTGCTTTCAAGGAAACATAATGAAGTAATATGAAGCAAGACTTGTTATATACACTTCGGGATCTTCTCTTGTGTGTGAAAGTGTGCGTGAAATTATGCAAGATGTAGAGCATTGTTTGGGGGCCGTGTTTGGGTTTTCCATGAAACAGCCTGGTTCTGGAGTCAGAACTGCTCGCACGTTAGGCAACATTTCAAGTCTTCTTTGTGGCCCTACCTTATCTATTAAACACAGCTGCTGATAACCTGTGTTCCTTGGTCTTTGAGAAATTTACCTTTTGCCTGACTGATAGTAGGATCTAGGTAATTCTGGGTCTGATTTATCGGTGTTAGATGGAGAAGAAGTACACCATCATCAGATGTATAGCTTGATGTGTCACAAGATGCTGAGAGCCCACAGGCAGAAGATAGGAAGAGTCTCTAGGGCAAAAACCTGAATTAAGGACTAAGGTCACAGTGGCAAGCTGATCTATTTTCCTGCCAAAATAAGCTTACTATAATTGTCATCCTGTGTGCTAAATTGTTTGGATTGGGTGATGGTAATGCTGAGACTAGAGAGTGATTGGAAAATATTACAATGTTCTGTAGAGATTTTCTCCATATTTAAAAAGCACATTTAAGAGCAAGGTGAGAGAAGTCCTTGGCTTGGTAGACATGTTTGTGTAATATGGAATTAATAAATTCTTTAGTTTTGATTTCTTTTTGGGAGGGGCAGAGGGAGAGAGAGAATCTTAAGCAGGCTCCATGCCCAGTGTGAAGTCTGACTCAGGGCTCGATCTCAGAACCCTGAGATCATCACCTGAGCCAAAATCAAGAGTCCAGTGCTTAACTATTTGAGCCACCCAGGTTCCTCAATAAATTCTTTAGTTTCGCAAGTCAGGTCAATGTTGGCCTTTTTTTTTCAGACGTTCTAGGCTCTGAAGTGCCACGTCTACTGTTAAAGGATTGATGGCATTGTTAAACCACAGCAAACTGATATTTCCCCCCTTGTGTGAGCAATTTAAAGTGGCAGATGATCTCCTTTCAGGTCTATACCAGTGTTTCTCTCTACTTTTTGACATCTAAAAAAATCTTTCGCACACCTGGAGAATCCATTGTACCCTTAAAAGGATTTTCCCTTACTGAGAGTCTTGAAAATAATAGGTTCCTTTTCAGTTTTCCAAATATAAAATTATGTTGTAAATTAAATTTTTTTTAAATGAACTCTACATGCTCTCCAGCCCACTAGAGGTTTTGGGAGGTGGGACCTCTTCAGGTAAGAAAGGCAGCAGCTCTGTGCTAAGGTGCAACTTAAGTATAGTAATGACATCTCTTAGGTAGCAACAACCATAGGCTAAAAATAAAGAATGCTGAAATCTGTGTGTGTGTGTGTGTGTGTGTGTATCTGTGTGTGTATATATATATATATACACAGCTGGCAGCTACTCAATGAGAGTAGAAATTTATACAGTGATAAATCTATCTATATCTATCTATCTATATATATATATGGCAGAAGTTTCTATGAGATCAAGACAATCACTTGTTCTATAGGAATGTCTTTCAAAAGTATACAAACATTGAAATGTGTCTAATCATTTCACTGAAATATGCCAGGCACTTAAACATTTGATCTTTAAATGTATATGGAGAGGTTGTGCAGAAGGGGTGTGTCTGAGAATTAATACTTTTTTTTTTTTTTAACTCCCTGGATGCCTATTAGAATGATCTGGAAAGCTGAAAAATATCTATCTATATAATAGATAAATATATATCTGGTGCACAGGTTCCAGATTCATTAAATCAGAATCTGGAGGGATTGGGTAAGGATATTAGTTTTTTTCACAGACTCCCCAGGCAATTCTAAGGTATAGCCAGGATTGGAACCTTTCAAGTAAACAGATTGCAGAATGTTAGAGGGAAAGAGTCCTGAAGATGATCTTGTCCAATGCTTGTCGCTCTGTATTTATTTCTTCATTTTTATTGAGAAAAGCAGTTCAAATTGTATTCATTGAGTTGTCTCTGTTTCCTAGTAAAGTTTTATTTGAAAAAAAAAAAAAAACAACTTCAGAAGTAAGATGAAAACCCTAGACCAATCAACAACTTTCTCCTTGTATCAATAAGGACATGAGTCCCCAGATAAGGGACTCTACCTTTCTCAAGGATACCATGTTCTAGATAAGAGCTAAGCCTTTACTTTTTAAATTTCCAGAGCATAGGTTTTTTTCTACTCCCCAGAATTGCCTTGATGTTACTCCTCTGCTTCAGTAGAAATAAGCAGAAATTCATATACCCAAATACTTAGCAATCACAGTACCACTCTTAGGTATTAATATTCCTATTACAAATTAGGATGTTACCATATGGAATCATTTTGTGAATGACTTATTATTAGATGTAACATTGCTTATTTGAAGACCTATATATCGCATACTAATGGAAACTAATGCCTTTAACACTTGCTGAGATAGGTGACTTACATCTGTTTGATTTCCTGGCCCTCTCTCTCCTGTCTCAAAGTCCTAAAAATTAGTGACTTAAATTCTTTTATATAGCAAAAATTCTGTTATTATGAGAACTTTTTTTTTGAAAAGCTGAGATAACTATATTGTTATTTTTTAAGCTCAAACCTATTTATCACTTACTACATACCAGACATGGTGCTTTATCAACCCTTATTACCAATTAATCTTTATTATCCAATGAACCCAGATACCAATCCTATGAAGTAGGTTTCATTATTATCCCTATTTTATATATGAGGAAACTGAGATGCAGAGTGGTTAGGCAATTTGTCCAAAGGACACTCCCCGAAAGTGACAGAGCTGAGACCATAACCAAAGCTTTGATACCAAAGCTCAAGCTCATTAGCCTACAATGTACTCCTTCCCAGGCAGCTTAGGCATGGAAAACCTGGGCTGCCAATCACTAAGGAAGATGTTTAATGACCACATATATATAAAAACATTATACCAATGTGGACAACATTTGAGGGAAGTTCCCCAGTTATACAACTGAGTAAATATAAACCTAAACATCATAGCACATTACAATACTTTTAACACTAGATTTCTGTAATTTTTGTATTTTTCCTCTCAAAGGAAAAAAAATGTCACTTCTACAAATGTTTTTCTTAACCTGTGTGGATTTATCAAAATTCATAAAACTTCCATCAGAAAGGAATTTTTGCCTTTTATTCATTTTACTCATTCAAAATTATTTTTTTCTACAAAGGACCCTAAAATTTCCACAAAAGACCCCAAATAGCCAAAGCAAACTTGAAAAAGAGAAGTAAATCTAGAGCTATCCCAATTCTGGATTCAAGTTACATTACAAAGCTAAAGTGATCAAAATAGTATGATACTGGTGCAAATATAGACAAATAGATGGAACAGAATAGAAAAATCCAGAAATGAACCTGCAACTATATAGTCAATTAATCTTTGACAAAGAGAAGAATATCCAATGGGAAAAGGACAGTCTCCTTAACAAATGGTGTTGGGAAAACTGGACAGCAACATGCAGAAGAATGAAATAGGACCACTTTCTTAAGGTATGCACAAAGATAAATCAAAAATGGATGGAAGACCTACATTTGAGACATGAAACCATTAAAATATACATATAAATGTATGTATATATGTATATACATGTATGGATATCTGTTTATCCATATATGTGTGTGTGTATATCTATATCTATATCTATCTATCTATCTATCTATCTATCTATCTATCTATCTATCTGGAAGGTGTGTGTGTGTGTGATGGAATACTATTCAGCCATAAAAAAGAATGAAATCGTGTCATCTGCAATGACAGCTAGAGAGTATTATGCTAAGTGAAATAAGTCAGTAGGAGAAAGATAAATACCGTATGATTCCACTCATATGTAGGATTTAAGAAACAAGGCAAAAAAAAAAAAAAAAAAAGCATAGGAAGAAAGAGACAGGCAACCCAAGAAACAGACTCTTAACTATAGAGAACAAACTGGTGGTAGGGGGAGGTGGGTCAGGGGATGGGTGACATAGGTGATGGGGATTAAGGGGTACACTTGTAATAATGAGCACTGGGTGTTGTGTGGAAACGCTGAATCACTATATTGTACACCCAAAACTATTATTACACTATATGCTAACTAAATGGAATATGAATTTAAAAAACTATTTTTTTCTAATTTTTAAAAGCATTTGTTAATTGCCAACATTATACTAAATTCTAAGGAAACAAAACACAATAATAGTGCCAGAAGTGCAAAAATTTATGTATAGTACAAAGTGACACATGCTACTCATTCAACCTAGACATATTTATTGAATGATTCTTCTATGCTAAGCACTCTACTATGTCTTGAGGAAATGGAGATCGGGACAAAAGAGACCTGTCCCTCCTTAAACTTAGAGCATGGTGAGGGAGAAAGCCAACAGTGAGACAGAGTAATTGCCCTCATAGACCTCTGACAAGTGCATGAAGAAGAGAAGACAGGGCACAATGAAAGCATGCATTAGAGGGGCCCACGCCTGATGTCAAGGTATTTCCCTGAGAGTGACAATTACACTGAGATTTGAACAGTGGGTAGATGTTATCTAAGTATTAGGCTGTCTAAAAGGCTGAAGAAACTACTTTATAAGCTGTGGATGGCTTCACAAGCAAAATGATGGGAACTGAGGCTTGAAAAGTTAATTCAACATTGCCAAGTAGGGAACCAAAAAAAGAGCCCCATGGAAAGAAAAATAGCATGAGCCAGCATGACCTCGCTACTTAACCTTTTAAGTCAGAGCAGGACAGAAACCCTCACACATGCGGGCTAACACATACTTACACATATACACACTCCAGCATACTGACCACTTTGCCACTACAAAGGCTCTTCTTCCTCTAGTCTATTGCAAAGGACTAGTCTAATGTGTAAGGAAAATCTGGTTGGTAAGAAGACAGAAGATACATGTGGCTTGGCTGTTCAAATAGGAACCCAGAAAAATGGTCTCCAGGATAGGTAACGACAAAGTACCTTTAATTCACACTAAAGTGTGAGTGGTTGCTATCAGGTTCTTTCCAGTGAGAAAATTTTTGTTAGATATCTTGAGGCTGTGTCATTAATTGTGGTCCTTCCGTTAGAGGATGAGGTGAGGTTGCATAAAGCGTGCTGGGGACTTGTGCTCTGGCCTTAGCTCTCTTAACAACTGACTTGTGAAACTCTAGATAAATCATGACCACTTTTTGAGCCTCTGTTTCCTTCTATTCTGAGAAAGAAATATAAGTGACAGAGGTCTAAATTCTCCTGTGGATCAGTGACGACTGTGTGGCCAAAATATGGAGCCGTGTTATACTTCCTGGCTCTTCTCTGCATTAGGATTTGAGGAGCTGGATTCTGAAAACTACTTACTTTTATGAAAGCTGTACACATCCCTTCTACTTCTCCTCTCAATCCCGTCATATATAAACTACTCAGACCAGTGGCCACTGGCCTTATTTTTTCCTTTTCATAGAGGCAGACCTTCAGTTGGGAGCCCTGGAAGCAGGAACAGTGAAAGTTGTTTATGGACCTAAGGCAGGATTTGGAGTCAGCCTTGGTTCCAGTTCTGGCTGTACCACTCACCAATGGGCTGGCAGAAAGTTATTTAGCCTCACCATGTGGTGTTTCTCATCTGCAAAATAAAAGTGACAAGGCACCCCATGTGCAGATTTCAAGAGGATTAATGTGAAAATACGTATGGGGTACATAGTACAATGCTTGGCATATACTGCCTGAGTCAGTCTCAACACCTGTTGTTAATGATGTGATTTATTAATTTCCTACTCTTCTTTATACACATGTTATTTCCAATACTATCAATAACACTTTGAGATAAAAATTATTCAATGCACACTTTACAGAAGAGGAAAAGGAACATGAGAGAAGTTTGTTAAGTTTCCCAAGATCACATTTCAAAGAACAGAGTTAAAACTCAAATTCAGGTCTGTGCTTTTTGCTCTACTTAATCCTGACTCTTTACTTCGTTAAAAACAGAATAGCAGTCATGGAAACTCTCAGCAAGGCTCAACCTCATCCTTCTCTTTTGGCTCTGTCCCTGTGGCGTCTACCCTGCTCAGTATACCCTTGGCATGGCTCATGCTGGTTGCCTAGGACCATGCAGGGGAGAAAGCTTTGAGGAATGCATTGTAGAGTCCTACTTATCTTCTGAATGAGTAAAGAATTTGAGGCCCTAAGGGAAGAGACGATTTACCAATCACATCTCCCCTTCAACAAGTCAAGAAACAATGGAAAGATAATCTATGACAGCAAGGAAAAAGCTCCCTAATGCTCTAAAGTCCCAAAGAGGCCCCCGGAGGGTTTCAAATCTGAATCATTTTGGCTGAGAAGGAAGTTGGTTTCAAAATGAACTTTTGGAAAGTTGAGATTCATTGTCAATAAATCTTCCCTACAGTTTCTGTCTGATGTTTCACATTCAGTTAAAACCTTTAATTCCCCCAGGGAAACTACTAAAACAACAAGAGGCCCTTTGGAAGCTTAGTAATCAACCCACTTAGGCAGCTCCAGAACCAAGGAGCCCCCAGGGCCAATTAAGCAGGCCTAACCTACAAGCACAGGTCTGTCAGTGCTCATATGAGGAAAGTTCTTGGGACAACCATACACTATTAGGGATTTCTAAGGCCCCATAAAAAAACATGCTCACACTCAGGAATTTCAAATCTGTAGAAGAATTACCCACCCATCCAACTTATTAAGAGTAAATTGTGCATTTATGTTGATCTGTATGGGAAAAGAAAAACAGAGGGGGAAAAAAGCCTCATGTCAAATCAAAAGAGAGGTCAGTTTCAAAAAAAATGCATTCAACTAACATTATTAATCATGACTGTGTGTCAGGTATTATCATCCTCACTTTGCAAAAGTGAAAAACGAGTATAGAGACAATGAGCAAACTATCCAAGGTCACTTATCCTGAAAAATGACAGAAAGTGGATTGTCTTCATATTGGTAAGTTTAAGTTTAAGCTTCTTTCCACTGGGCCTTGTGAACTTGTGATTTTTCCCCCCATTTTTACTCTCCTTAGAAGTAAATATTATCCAAAAAATTACTGTTTTGTATTCTTCTCACATTTCCTGCTCAATTTAAACATTATATACATCCTCATGTTACTATACATCAGTTCTCATACACCTTTATCTGGTGTCCTGAGAAGTAATTTCCCATAATCAGTTGGACTTTCCCATGATCTCTCATTCAGGTATTCCTCACTTAAATTTCTGTTTTTTTCTTTTAATATTTTATTTATTTATTTATTCATGAGAGACACACAGAGAGAGACAGAGAGACAGAGAGAGAGAGGCAGAGACATAGGCAGAGGGAGAAGCACAAAAGGAGAGGGAGAGCACAAAGCCCGATGTGGGACTTGATCCTGGGACTCTGGGATCATGCCCTGAGCTAAAAGCAGATGCTCAACCGCTGAGCCACCCAGGTGTCCCTAAATTTCTGTTTTATCTCTTTCTTTAACTGGGAGTTTTAGAAATATTCAGAGAGGAATTTTCATAGTCTTTATATCCTCACAAAAACAGACACATTCTTAATTCCTTTTTGTCATACATAACTCTTTAGGATCAATTATTGGAGTTGTCATCTACTATACAAAGGCTTTCTTGAGGGGAGTCTGGGTAGCTCAGTCAGTTAAACATCTGCCTTCAACTCAGGTCATAATCCTGGAGTCCTGGAATCAAGTGCCAAGTTGGGGCTCCCTGCTCAGTGAAGGGTCTGCTTCTCCCTCTGCCCCTCCCCTGCTCATGCTCTCTCTCTCTCTCTCAAATAAATAATTAAAATCTTAAAAACAAAACAAAACAAAAGCTTTCTTGAGGACCAATACAATAATATTCACAGCAATGGTAATAATCAATTACTTACTGAGACTTACTCTGTGTTAGACTTTAAAGACTTTTATATACATTAGCTCATTTAATCTTCATACTAATCATATGAGACAGGTAAAATTTATTTTCTCCTTTTTACAATTGAGGAAACTGAGTCCTAAAGAGGTGTAATAACTGACTCCAAGGAGCTGATAAACTGGCAGCAGAAGAGAACACAGTAGCTTTAAACTAATCTCTAGAGCCTTTCTTATTCAATCTCTTTTATCATAAACTATGGAAAGATAATAGCTTCAAGCTTTGTCTTGATATTATATGTAAGCACAGGTCCATCTCTAGTTTCAAAGTCTCTCTTTCTTTTTTTTAAAGATTTTTTTTTTCTTATCTGACAGAGAGAGCATCAGTAGGGGGAGCAGCAGGCAGAGGGAGAAGGAGAAGCAGGCTCCCTGTGGAGCAGGGAACCTGGTGCAGAACTCCATCCCAGGACCCTGGGATCATGACCTGAGCTGAAGGCAGATGCTTAACCAACTGAGCCACCCAGGCGCTCATCAAAGCCTCTCTCTCTCTTGAGAAAGCTTGGAAACCCATCTTAACTACCCTTTAAAAAATCACAAATCATAGATCCTTTGTTTTGGGTAGACTTTGATAATCTGCCTAACCATAGTTCATCAACATCATTTGTGTGTTATATTGACTGTCAAGAAAATTTGGAATATATTAATATGACCCAAGGCTTTTTACGTTCCTAGAATGGTATACTGTGATTATTAACATACCATACTCATTCATAAAATTATCCATGGAATATTTAAAGGGCGTAAGAGAGCTCACTATCTTAACTTCAAGAAGTAGAGAAGTCAGTGCTACTAGATGGCCCTGTTTCTAGCTATTTGTGTGTCAACTCTTTTCATTACAATGTATTAGTATTGAGGTGAAAATGGAAGATTTACCTTGATCACATCTAGGGGCATAAGCCATGTTGTTGTCACGGCTATTATATTGGCTGCCTGGTCAATAGTTCTCATGAATATCTGATTCTCAATGGTGATACCTCACCCAAGCTGTGATACCTATCTACCTACCCTATCCTGGAGTTCCTGTATTTGCAACTAGAAGATTTATTGGTCTTAACCAAATGTGGCTTCCCTTTCTCATCTGTAATTTTGGGATAATAACAATGCTTAAGCAGCAGTGATTTAGTGATAACCAAAAGAGACAGTACGGGGAGCACCATACACTGTGCCTGACCCAAAGTGAGGTGTTCAATAAATGCTTGTTAAAATAGCCTGTAAATGATGGCACCACTTCCTTATAAAGGCCATATTAACTAAGATGGAGACCTGTCAAAAATTATTGCTGCTTGTGTTTCTGATCACCACAATGTTGCTTCTACTGCTGTTGTTTAACAACCTCAATTAGAAAAACCAAAAGAATTGTCAACCAAGAGGAGCCTCTGGGCAAGCATTTAACCTCAAGTTATTGCACAACCTGTTGATCCACCTTTTATCAAGGCTCACTCCAGACACTTCACATGTCCATGCAGATTAAGCTACTAAGACTTCTGAAAGGTACAAGGGGATTTATCCACTCAGTACTGCAATCAGACAAGTGGTTCCTAGTCACAAAACAGCATCAGCACACAAAACTCTTCTCTTTCTAGAAAAAGCCCTGCCAAACTGGGATGACTTAAATTCCTTTAGTAGCTAGTTGGTAAAAATTGGTATAAAGTATCACAACTCAAGCGTAATAACTACTTAACTTTAAAATCTTAAATACGAGGATTCATTTTCCCCCCCATATTATTTCAGGTTGAAAAAAGATTCAACTTCTCTATATAATAACAGAGGTGGCTTTCAACAAACTAATATTGGTATGCCCAAAACTATGTCAGAATACAGATTTATAGTTTTGCAAACTCTAGAAATGTTTAATGTATATAATCATATATTTTTTTTTACTCAGAGATATCACATTTATGTTGATGAAGTGCAACTAAGTCCTATTTTCCTATCATTTAGTCATTCTGGATTTTTTTTTTTTACATCAATTCTGTGGACAAAACAATGGAAAACTGGATGATTAATTGATGGTACTTGAATCCAAACTCGGTGTTTTAGAATCATTGAAATGTAGTCTCCAGCGTCCTTTCCTACTCTAAAACAAAATAAGAATATGTCACAACTTTGAATTTAGGTTTTTTTATTGTTCAAATGCCACATGCATGAAGTCAATAAAAATAAAATATTTTCCAAACACCAAGGTAGCATGTAGTATGTGGAGACTTGCACAAAAAGAGCAATGACTTTGAGTCAAGAGAAATGAGTGAGCTAAAACCACGTATTGGTTTTGGGACCCAAGGCTGATCTTCACCTCTCTGTGCCTTAGTTTCTTCATGATGAAGGCCAGGGTATTAAGAGCAACCTGAGTTGCTTTGAGTATTAAAATGAGGCAGTGAGGGTGGAACTCCTGGGACAAAGGAGGGGCTTACTATTTTTTCTGAAGGGAAGAATTTATGAGTTAAAACAACAACAACAACAACAACAACAGAAAAAATGGTCTTTTTTTCCTATCATACTATAAGCTGTGTAAAAGTAGGAATCTTGTTGGCCATTTTGTTATTTTGTGCCTAGGACTTAACCATAGTCCACAGTTGGTTCAATAACAGTTAAGTTGAATAATTCAATAACGATTAAATTGAAACTGCTTGTATTAATGTCTGTTATTCATTTTTAACTCTTTTCCATTTGTATGAGACAAGTATAGTAGATACTATTTTTCTTATTATCATCATCACATCCAGAATACTATAATCCTATATCTATAATAAAACATGATACCAAGTATTCAAATATTGTTTAAAAAATTATCTTGGCAGCAATTTAAATGTAATTTGGTTCAAGTAAAATCAATAGACCTTTACTTACAATGCACAAAGTAATCTGAACATGTGAGTGTTAAGCAAATTAATAAAAAAATATTTATATAATCTACTATATACAGATTCTATTGTTCTATGAACTTTACATGTGTCAGTGTATTTAAACTTCATAAGAAAGATCCCATTATTGGCCTATTTTTAATAAAGGCTATAAATGGAAACAAAGGGCTATATAAAGCATATATATTCTAGTACTCAACTAACTCTTCAAATTACTTGAACTAATCCATTATAGATTTGTTACTCTTTCATATATTTACCTTCTTCAGAAAAACTTTGGATTTTGAGGAGTGGCTATCCAAGGAAATGCTTTTCTTGGAAATATACATTAATTAAAACCAGTAGTTTTAGACAATAAGGCATAACAGTTTTTCTGTATGAACTAAACTTGGTAAAATACCCGAAACATGAGTGCTTATTTGGGGAATGATAATACCTAAATCTAAATATGGCTTTGCATTAGTAACCAACAAATTATTTTATAAAGCATGGAATACTACATATGCCAAAAAAGGAGTCACTGAATGAAATTTGAGTAGGGACAATTATTTTGAATTTGTGCTAATCTAAAGGTAAGAGAATTTTCACACTGGTAAAGAACTTGTCTTGGGCAAGATGATCTACTTGAATGTTTCTAGCTCTGTGTTCTACATTTCTGTTGGTCACTCAGTTAAAAAAAAAAAAAAAAAAAAACCGGCCTGTTTATAGAGTAAATCGTAATAGACTCCAAAAGTACAGGAGCAGAAAAACAAAGGAACATCTGGTGCTGTAGGCAACAGAGGACAGTGATATAGACTCATGACTCCTTGAATGGGAAAGTTGCTTTCCTTTTACAGATGAGAACTGTGAAGTTTAAACAGGGAAATGAATCATATAAAGAAGAACTTCTCAATTAAAGGTGATTTTGACCCTCGGGGAATATTTGGAAATGCTTGGAGACAGTTTTGTTTGTTAGAGATCTTGAGGAATAGGCATCCTCTTGGCATCCAGTGAAAAGGGGCCAGGGATGCTGTGAGACATCCTACACAGACAAGCCTTCCCTTCCTCCAACAAAGAATGATCCAGCCCCAAATGTCTACAGTATGGAGGTGAAGAAGCCCTGAGTTGCCACACAATGAAGTAAGCTAGTTACCTTTCTATGTGTCCAGGAGTAAGGGAGAAGGTTATATTACTAAACATACTGTGCATCATTGAAATCATTGCATTTTGCTCATCATGATGGAGCAGAGACTGAAAATTCTTGAGTGCCAACTCTTGTTAACTTTCTATTACATAATATGCTGGATTCAAGAGTCTGGTCAAGGGACACCTGGGTGGCTCAGTCAGTAAGCATTTGCTTTCAGCTCTCAGGTCATGATCATAGGGTCCTGGGATAGACTCCCGTGTCAGGCTCCCTGCTCAGTGGGGAGCCTGCTTCTCCTTCTCCCTACTTTTGCATTCTCTATCTCTCTCTCTTTCTCTCAAATGAATAAAACCTTAAAAAAAAAAAAAGAGTCTGGTCAAATAAACATCCTCAGGACAAACTTCAAACATGTGGAAACATATTCCAACTCTTTGAAAACATAAGGTATAAAACAGAAGAATTAAATATGCCTCTAAAAATAGTTCTGTTAATTATCAGCAACTGCATGAATAGAGGGATTCGACAAAAGTAAATAATACCTACACTGGGTTGGCCTAGACAAAAGAGAAAAAGAATATAACACAACAGCTAAGCATGTCAATAATAAGCCTCAGCCGTTATTCCTCACTCCCCCTTCATTTCAGCCTGGATTGGATTCCTTCCTGAGGAATTCAATTATTGGACTCTGAAGGTATCACCCTGCATTAGTTTGAAGGAATGTGTCCGTAAGAAGTTCTACAAGGTGTAGCTCTGGGGAACCCATAGAATGATGATAACGTCCAAGATCCACATGACACTGCAGTGACAGTGAAAGAGACCACAGAATGTTAGTGAGAAGTAAGGGAGGGGTTACTGTAATCACCCTAACCTCAGGAAACAGAGGTCCTGAGATGGGAGGTGGAGGAGAATGACTGCTCCCATGTCAAATAACTATTTATTTATTTATTTATTTATTTATTTATTTATTTTTATTTTATTATTTATGATAGTCACAGAGAGAGAGAGAGAGAGAGAGGCAGAGACACAGGCAGAGGGAGAAGCAGGCTCCATGCACCGGGAGCCCGATGTGGGATTCGATCCCGGGTCTCCAGGATCGCGCCCTGGGCCAAAGGCAGGCGCTAAACCGCTGCGCCACCCAGGGATCCCCTCAAATAACAATTTAATGTCAGAGCCAGAATCCTGTTCTCTGGAAGAGCCAAGCCTGGCTCCCATTCATTGGATGATAGAAGTGCAAATTAAGTAAACATGTACTCTACCTAAACTGTCCTAACTTTGTTGTCCTAACTTTATGTGGTTGTTTCTGCCCACAGAGTGGGAAGCACTGTATTTCATTCTACTGAAAAGACTTTCCAGAAGATTGGAAGTCTGAAAAGAAAAAAAGCAACTTTTCCAAGGTCACAAAGCTAGCAAGTGGCAGAGCCTGGATTTAAACCAATGTCATCTCATTACAAATTCAAAATATGGGAAGTGTTTGGGTTACTCCCTGTGCCAGGGAAAATAACAAGGTAGAGGAAAAGAGGCAAGGGTTACCATCATATTGGAGATGAAAAGCACAAGGATTTAGTATAACAACATGAGGATACAATATGTATAAGATCAATTCCCTGTCCCATAACAGATAAATATTACTGTAACAAGGCAATGAACTACCAGAAAGAGATTTTCAATAATGCGAGACAGAAAATTTTTCTGTGTATGACCAGAAGACTTAAAAAAAATCATAACTGCTTCAAGGAGCAGGTAATCTAGGATATACTTATTATTTTATTATTATTATTATTATTATTATTATATTATTATTATATATTATATTATTATTATACTTATTTATTTTATTATTATAACCCTTTTGACAATCTAATGAAAGTTACCAATTCTCTCAGAAAAAAATGCACACAGTTCAGACACATGTTCACATATAAACAATTTGTGGAAATCCCAGAAGCCCATCAGTGGACCTCAAATTCTTTAGGGGAAGAATTTTTTTTATTATTTTTTAAAAAGATTTTTATTTATTTATTCATGAGAGAGAGAGAGAGAGAGAGAGAGACACAAGCAGGCTCCATGCAGGGAGCCTACCATGGGACTCCACCCCAGGTCTCCAGGGTCACGCCCTGGGCCGAAGGTGGTGCTAAACCTCTGAGTCACCCAAGCTGCCTGAATTTTTGTTTTAGAATAAGCTCTGCCACCAAGTAGATGTATGACTTTGAACAAATAAATGAACCTCAGGGTCTCAGTTTTCCAATTTAAGAAGGCAGATTTGGGCTCTAGATTTGTCATTCTATGTAGCTGATGAAAGCAACAGAGTATGGTGGAAGGTATTCCAGAAGTCAGGAAACTCCATTTGCTATCACAGATGTGTGGTCCAAGGAGGTTTATTTCTCCTTTCTGGGGCTTATTTTCTGCAGTTGTGAAGTGAGGAGTTCATAAAAGATCACCTGTCAAGTACCTTTCAGCTCTAATGGTCTGAGATTCCTAATTCAAGGAAGAATAATGTGGCGGCAGGAAACAGTTTTATGTGCTTAAGAAGCATTTAAAGCCCGAGTCACCTGCTTATAACAGAACACGACTGGACCTCTCAAGCTACCCTTTATAAAGACATCATGCTTGCTCCTGGCTAGGTCCTGGGGTGTGACAGGTGAGTAGGGATGCTGGAGCAGTGGCTATCAGTTTTCTGATCAGTTCCCTTGCCAAGCTTTGTGACCATAAACCCCTGGAGGACTGAACCCTATCAGCAGCCACATCTTCACTCGCTAAAGTGCACAGTTGATAAGGACTCATTTGGGTTTGGGGAGAGAATGGGCCAGGAAGTAACTTCAGAATTAGAGGAAACTAAACAGCTGTTTCTTGGACAGAGGGGCGTTGTAGCCAATACTCTCAGGGTCAGAAGTGTGTAAACTGCACCCTCTTAAGCAATCAAGTATCAGTTTGAAATCAAAGAGCTTTCCTCAAACACAAAAGGATCAGAATAAATCTTTCTTATCTTAGGGAAGATCACACCCTATACTAGCATTCACTGATAACATTTATAAAATTTTGAGATTTGGAGACTTGAGTTAAATCATACCGCCTTGTAGGTCTCCAGTTACCCATCTTTGCAATTGTTGGGGGGCTGGGGTGAGGAGTGAAGAGAGAATTAGACAAGATCAACTGGAAGGCGTTTTACCATTTGAAGATTTTTAGCATATTTTTTCTCAAAACCAAAATCTTTCTTTACGCTCTATCCCCCCAACCACCAATTCTTTTTCAGGAAGCAGACATTGAATCTTATTTCTGGACTTCTTGATATAACCATTGCTTCACTTTGCTTCTAATACAATTGTAGAGCTATAACAGATAAAGCAAGTTGCGACCTTTCAGACCGCTCTGAGTTGAGGGTTTCTTTGAAATGAAAAGGAAAGAAAGGGCAACAACACACTCTAATCTTGATAGACATCCTTCCGGAAGGGATCTCCAGTTGTTTTGCTTTCTCTCGGTTATTTTGTGTCCACTCGGTTTTTTAGCAAGCACTTTCTGGACACCTGCTACATTCCAATATGTTACGAATAAGACACCACTTCCTCTTTGAACACGCTCATGGTAGAGGAGACGTTACTGGGAAAATAACACAATGCTCACAGTCCCTCTACCATAGCTTTAGAATTTAAAGGTTCCTTGAAGGATTCCTAATACAATCACCCATTTGAAGCTTGGCATTTCTTTACAGTGGCCCTACCATGTGGTTGTCTTGCTAGTCTTTGGCCAACTCAGATAATCAGGCGTCTCATTCTTTCATGGGTCAGCCCACTTCATTTTCATTTATATTTCATATTCCTTTGAAATTATGTAAGAGCACAAAACAGGGTCCCATTACACAAAGAGCATAAAAATATAAGGGATTGCTGGGAAAGGGCATCAAAGTCATGTATGAGTCTGCCATCAGGGGTAAATGCAGGCAAACTGATTCCAACACAGAGAGGGGCTCATTCAAACCAGCTTTCCCATTTCTTGTGCTGGTTTTCCCATCTCTGGAATGATGGGGTTGGATTGTGTAAAAGAAAAGCTTTGCATTTGCATGAACACTAGCCTAGGAAATATCAAAAACAGTTGTTTCATCACAACCGAGTGAATTTAAAAAAAAAAAAAAAAGACCATGGATTTCAGTGATCCTAGTTCCTAGTCTCTAACTGAAGACTCTTTTCTGACCAGGCAACAATGGGACTTATTTTGCTTTATAATCTCCATCTCTCTTAACCAGAGTGCAAATTTTTAGTCCTTTGTTAGTCCAATACCCATGGACCTCCTCTGTCTAGTACATTAAAAAACCCCGACTTTCCCTTAAATAAACTTCCCACTGAAATGTTTCACTGTCTTCCCTCACCTGACAAGTTAGTGAACTTCATAATTCTTGGGAATTGTCCATGAATCCATATATCCAAGAGAGCCACAGGCAAGGCCACCTGCCATTCATTCTCTGAAACTTAAGATGTAGGATCTATGGTCCCAGAGAAGTGAGAACATTCTACTGTGCTGTATCTCAGGTTCTCTGTAGGGCATTACCCTCTGCCTTGGAGAGAGTTCTGTTTACATCTCTTCCTACTCATTCTCATGTTCGGTATTAAGGAGAAGAAGCTGTAACGACTGGTTCTAAAATATATCAGAAGACAAAGTCAGACGTCAGTGCCTAGGATGGACCTAGACCTGGACATTCAGAGCATTCCCACCTGCTTTCTTATCTCTCCTGGAATGACGACCCACAGATTTGCACCCTTTCTTCCTGTCCTTTTACTTCAAAATCAAATAATTTAAAGACCCTCTAGCCAAAGTCCTCATTTTATAGGGGAAACGTTGTGACTCAGAAATGTGAAGCACGGTATTCAAGGTTTTTGGGCCATTTGGTGCGAGGTCTCTAGAATATGGGGTTTCCAATTCCCAAAGCAGGGCTCATCTCATGGCTCCATGATCTTTCTGTTAATTTGCTTTTTAGCCACTCTCATTTTTTTGTTTTTAGTTCATATTGCCTCAGGGTTATTTTTGAAGGAGTAATACATGACTTCTGTTTCAGCCTTTAACCCTTTAAAGTTAAGATCAATGGGAAGAGACAAGGGCGATAAATAACTATTATTATCAAATACCAATTCCATGGAAAAACCAATTAAGATAAAAAGATCTTTCTTCTTTTTCTCTTTCCTATCCTTCCCTCTTTTTTCTATGGATATACATATGCAGTTCCCACTTTCCGAAATTTCCTTTCCTCCTTTTTTTTTTCCCACTTCCTAAAGTGGAATATGTTACTCTGTTTATATTGCTCTCCAAACTCTCCATCCAGCTATCCACCACAGCATTTGTAATGCATATGGCAATTGTTTGATTAACTATCTCTCTTCCTTACAAAATGTTAGGTTTTTGAAGACAAAGAATGGGTCATGCTCCCCTTTACATTACTGGCACCTAACAAAGTACCTGGCACACAATAGGTACCGAATCAATGTTGAATTACTGGCTGGAAGAATAAAGGATGAAAGAAAAGCATTTATTTGGGGTGATATGACCCTGTATTCAGGACAGATTGTCACAATTCTACAAGAAGACCACATCATGCTGTGTGTTGTCTTTCACCCACTCACACCCCAATTTAGTCACAATAGTATTCCACCAACTGCTCTTCTGCAGTTGTTGAAACTGCAGATGTCTAGGATGTAATCAAATCTCATTAGTCCCCAAAACTTTGAATACAAAACCTTACTGAACCTACATGTCATCTTAGGCGACATGTCTAAATTCTGCAGATTTCCTTCTGGTGAGAACATTGGGCGCTTTAACACTTTGCGAGCAGGTGCTGAGCTGTTGTTATTCTAGGTCATGCAAGACAGAAATTCTGTAAATTCAGAAGTAGTGAGCCGGGGGTATGACTGGCAGGCTACTGCGATGACTTCATGTGCAAGTATAAAGAGGAGCCCGCGTTCCCAATGAAGGATCAGAGGATGAAGTCATCATCTTGGCCGTATTCGGGAACTGAAGTCGTCCAACTATATGGTGGGACATTCAATATGCTAAATGTGATAGGGGATGGAACTGATTCACCGGATACTGACAAAGAAATGTAGCCCTTTGTATTTTAGAGATGGCATTCCTCCCGTTGCTCTGGCATCTTGTATGTCAGCAAGTGAATTTTTGCAGAAAGATTTGTCCCTAGAGGAGGTAAAGGGGTTGAGCGTGAGTTCTAAATTGTTATCAGAGCATAGATGGCAGGGGCTTCACAAGGCAACAAAGCGTAATGGATGTGGCTTCATTCTAGCACTGCTACTGACTAGCCATAAGGCCTTGGGTGACTTATCTGATTGCTCTGTGCCTATTTTCTCATCTGTAAGATGGAGATAATAATAGTACCGATCTTCATTAAGCTTAAGTGAATATATAGATATAAAGGAGTTAATGCAATGCTTGGCACATGGCTATCTACCAGTTAGATATTATTATACTTTTAGGTAATGTCTTCATAATCACTGGGGATTTGAGCCATAGAATAAGATAACCCTGGGCTTATATCTCAGCTTTATCACTTAATAGCTGCATGGATATGCAAGTTCATTAACTGCTAATCCTGAGTTTTCTCATCTGTGTGATGGAAATGATAAAATCATCTAAGATTTATATAAGATGTGTGTGAAGATTAAAAGAAATAGCATGTGCAATACACATAGCATGATTCCTAGCATATTTGAGTGCTCATTAGTATCATTTGTAATACCTTCTATGTGCCATTTGGTGACTGAGGCTCCCGGGAGTCAAAGATTCATTGTCTTTAAGAATTCCAGGCCATGGGTGGCTCAGTGGTTGAACGTCTGCCTTTGGCTCAGGGCGTGATCCTGGGGTCCCGGGATTGAGTCCCTCATTGGGCTCCTTGCAGGGAGCCTGCTTCTCCCTCTGCCTGTGTCTCTGCCTCTCTCTGTGTGTCTCTCATGAATACATAAATAAAATCTTTAAAAAAAAAAGAAATTTCAGGCTAGTGTGAGAAGTGGATGGATGGTTTGGTGCAGTGGGGGAAGAAGAACCCTGGCAGTATGTAGAGAAGACCATAAGGTCACAGAGGCAGAAGTGATGCTCATCTTACTTCTGAGTAGAAATTTTCAATGCAAAACAAGGGTTAAAGGCTTTCTAGGCAAAATCAATAAAATGTAAAGCCATAGAAGACATTTCGATATTGATTTTCTTCAGTTTGTTTTTGAATATTTGTTTTGAATATATATTATAATATATTATAAATAATATTCAATGAAAAACTTTGTACACAGTCTATATCTAATGTTTCCCTATGGTCAATTCCAAGAAATGAAATTGCCAGGTCAAATGGTAAACATTCTTAAGGCTTTTGCAAAATATTGTCTTCTTTTCTGCCAGAATGGTGTAACAATTTTAAGCAATGTAGGAAAGTACAATTCCCCAGAAACCCATACAACACTGGGTATTAAATTTTAAAAGGAAAAGGAATGTGCCTACTTATCATTGAGCAAAAAAGTGGTAGCTCATCCTGAATTTGCCTTTCTTTAGTTTCTGACAAAGTTGAGCATTTCTCATATATGCATTGGACATTTGCATTCTTTCTTTTTAAATTTTCTATGGATCTTTTATTTTGCCCCAATATGTGAATATACTACACCTTAAGGCTCTTAACACTGTGCCATGTATTGAAATATTTTTCCTTGTTTGCCTTTTCAATTTATATATTGTAGTATTATTTCAATGTAAACAATTAGAATTTTTATAACAAAGGCAGTTTTCCTTTGTTTCTTTTCCTTTATGGTTTCTACCTTTGCTTTTATACTTAGGCCTTCTTCAAATTCTAACAAATATACAATTTTGGGGACTCATTTTTGTTGTTTTGGTACCTAACTGTTAACTTTCCTATTTCTTTCACTGGCATAAGCACAAATAATCTGATTTTTAACTGTAAGTAGCAGGATCCACTCCTTGGATCTCTGTTGTGTTTGATTGACTTGTTTACTCTTGCACCTTTACTCACCATACAATTTTGTTACTATGAAATTATAACGTGTTTTAATAACTTGTAATAAAAAATCTAACTTTTTTTCACTGTTCCTTTGCCCTTTACTTCTCCAGATAGTTTTGTCAGTTTCTAACAACACAACAAAAGTCACTTAGAATTGTGATTGGAATTCCATCTCACGTGTACCTTATTTGGGGGAGAACTGACATCTTTACATTATGGAGTATTTCCATCAAGATTATGCATTTTCTATACTTATTCAGGTCTTCTCTATATCTCATTGAAGTTTATTTTGTGTTCTTCCTCCTATACATCTGGCATTTTTCTTGTTAAGTCAAATCCAAATAATTGATGCCTTTGCTAGTCTTCTGAAAAAAATACTTTTCCATTAAAATTTAAACATGATTTTGTTAGTATATGAGGAAGATGTTAATAAGTTAATATTTCAGTATTATAACCTAACTTACCTAATTTCAAACTTTAAAATGTATACTAATGATTTTCAAGGGGTGCAGAAGTTTTTCTCTGTAAGTGTATCAATGGCCAGGGAAGGTTTCTAGCTCCATTGAAGAAAGAGCTATGTCTTCCCACACCATAGAACTAGTACTAAATCAGAGTAACTTTTCACTTAAGAACTAAACCTCTGTCTTGAGGCTTTTAAATGAGGTCACACTTAGATCAGAAGGCAGATTTAGGCAGCATTGTATCTCACGGCTGCATTTGGCTTCATTTCCTTTGATGCAGCCTATCTGACTCAGGTCTGGGAGGGATCCAGGGAGGACACAGCCTTGTTGCCCTGGATGTTGGAATCAAATTTGACTGGCAAATGGGTTAAATGGAAGAATTGTTGACAAACTTTTGAAAATAATCTATAGACATGGCATAACAATTAGATATTCTGATTGAGTAGCTTTTCTTTGATGAAAAAAACTTCTAAAATATATGATCCACTTTCCAGCCTTAGTTGAGTGAACAACACCTAACCTATGTTTTCAAACTCAGTGTCATAGATTGGGCTTCAACTTGGAGGTCATTATCACTTCAGCTTATTTCTGATTTCAGCCCTAGCGACAGAGGGCATTTCCGTGCTAGTTAGAACTACCATATATTAATGGAGTGTCATCTCAAACCCATTTCATGTCTCTATTCTGCTTCAAAGTGTCCTCTGATGCTGCAAAAACCTGCTCAGCCTAGTTAGGGCATGGGAGAGTGTCAGGGACTTAGTGCCCCTAAAATTATCTTCAATTAAAGGAGGCTGTGGATAAATATTCTTGATTTCTATTCTCTTAGTAGAAAGTTCTGGGAGGCATTCTGGATGTTTATCAGTTCTCACAGTAGTAACCTTGATAAGTCACTTTATATGGACTTTTTCCCTATCCTCTCTCCTCTGCACAGTCATTCTTGTTCCATGGGATTGTCACCCAAATAAACCATGAGCAGTCAAGTCCTTGTCTCACTCTCTGCATTTCAAGGAGCGTGAATTACGTAAGATACTTCAGATCATCATTCCAAACAATAATTGCAATTGTGATTTTTAGATATATGCAGATATTCAGTGGCATGTTCTAGGTTCCAATGGGTCTGGCTTAGAAGTCCTGAAACATTTTCCTAGGAAAAGAATCCCTCATTTTGTCATAGTCTTGGGTCACTAACCACTTCTGCAGAGATCTAGGATAAAATAGGTACCCTAGTGTATGCACCATTCATATATTGTTCTCTAGCTTCTCATCTTTAGAATTTATTAATAAACACAAGGCTAGAGAGACCGTTTTCTCACCATTAGCAAAATTAATCTTCACTCGTGACATCAATTATATTTTTTGGCTTTATTCAAAGGCTTGCCTATGACTTCTTTACTACTAATATAAGAAACACAAGCATTAAGGATCTCAGTTTCTATCTTATTTATTATTTATAATAGTCACAATAACAAAATTATTTCCATTTGCTGAACTTACATCGGATACAGAGTCTATGCCAGTTATTTTACATATTATATTTCTAACTCCATTAACAACCCACCTGCAAAGTAGATCTTCATAATGAAGCTGAGTTTAAGCTAAGTTAAGAGAACTGTGGGAGTGGAACAACTGTGGGTGATGGAATTGTGTTGTTGCTGTTCTTTCTACCCCAGGAATGTCAGATGCTAAAACATATGATTAAATTTCTCTCATCAGTGTTTCAATATAGATGTCTTGTCCATCTTTTGTAAATTTATTATTAAGTATTTTGTGGTTTTATTTTTACACTATTATAAATAATATATTGTTTGTCTTCCAACTTTTTATTATTGATGCACAGAAATAAAATAGGTATTTTTTTGTATTTATACTATGTGACCTTGGTAAATTATCAAGTCTAATAAGTTGTTTTAGTTAATCCCTTAGGGATTTCTTTGATGTACTTTATATGTTTCCAATCTTTATTTTTTACTTATTTATTTTTAAAAAGATTTTATTTATTCCTGAAAGACACAGAAAGAAGCAGAGATATAGACAGAGGGAGAAGCAGGCTCCATGCTGGAAGCCCGATGTGGGACCCAATCCCAGGACTACAGGATCATGCCCTGAGCCAAAGGCAGACGCTCCACTGCTGTGCCACCCAGGTGTCCCGGTTTCCAATCTTTATAATTTATTTTACTTATTTGTTTGTTTAGATTTATTGCTTTGACTAGAGCCTTCAGAATAATATTTAAAAATTACTAATTATATTCATTGGCAAGAGCAAACCTTCCTTTTTCTTCACTTAAGGAGGAAATGATTCAATGTTTTATCATTCAGCAGAATGTTAGCTGGAGGTTTTGGGGTTTTGTTTTGTTATGGTTCTTCGTAGATGCTTTTTATCAGGTTGAGGAAGATGTCTTCCTATAGCTCCTAGAGTTATAAAGGGATGTTAAATTCTGTCAAACACTTTTTCTGTATCTATTTAGATAATGTGTTTTTTCTTTTGTTCTGATAATGTGATGGATTAAATTTACTTTCAAATTTTGAACAAACCTGGGGTGGATGGAACTGGAGAGTATTATGCTAAGTGAAATAAGTCAGTCAGAGAAAGACAATTATATGATTTCACTCATATGTAGAATTTAAGGAACAAAACAGAGGAACATAGGGTAAGGCAGGGACAAATAAGACAAAATCAGAGAGGGAGACAAACCATAAGAGACTTAACTCTAGGAAACAGACTGAGGGTGGTGGGAGAGAAGGTGGGTGGGAGGATGGAGTAACTAAGTGATGGGCATTAAGGAGGGTACTTGATGTAATGAGCACTGGATTTTATAGGCAACTGATAAATCACTAAGCTGTGCCTCTGAAACTAATGATAAAAAGACAAATAAGGAGGGCGGGTGTTGGAGGGGAAGGGGTGACGGGCACTGAGGTGGACACTTGATGGGATGAGCACTGGGTGTTTTTCTGTATGTTGGTAAATTGAACACCAATAAAAATTAATTAAAAAAAAACAATTAAACAAACCTTGCATTTCTAGGGTAAAACTTAGTCATTATATGCTATTAGTTTATCTACCACTAGATTCAATATGCTAGTATTTTTGTTAGGATGTTTGCATCTATGTTCATGAGAGATATTGATGTGCAATTTTCTCTTTTTTGTAATGTCTTTACCACATGTTAGTATCAGGAATATGGTGATTTCTTAAATGAACTGAGAAGAATTCTCTCCTCCTCTATATTTTGAAAGAATTTATATAAGACTGATAGGAGTCAGGAAACTATTATCTGAGTCAAGCATGGCCCAGTACTTGGATCTTTTGTAAATAAAGCTTTACTGCCCATAGACACTTTCATTCATTTATGCGTTGTGTAGAGATGCTTTGTACAATGAAAGCAACAGAGAACATATGGACCCTAAAATATTTACTCTGTGGCCCTTTACAGAAAAAGTGTCCTGATGCTTGTTCTAGGACATGATCCATATTCTTTCTAAAAATATTTTATTTTTAAGTAATCTCTACACCCAGTGTGAGCTTGAGTTTACAACCCCGAGATCAAGAGTCACGTGCTCTACCAACTGAGCCAGCCAGGCACCCTCGTGATCCATATTCTTAATGCATGATCATTCTGATGTCTCAGCTGACAGCTCAGGATATCAACAAGACTTCTTCAAGCTGGCTGGGTATGGAACATCCATGTCTCCCAAAAGTGTACACCTTTCAGTCTTTCTGTTCTGCTCTCATCTCTGTAGCATTTGTTTGTTGGTGAGCTTCCCCTAGTCTTCTTCCTGCACTTGGGAAGTTCAGTTCTCAGCTAGAGACTTGATAGAAGCCATTTCTAGGATCCCTACCCAGCTCAACCCTCCTGGCGAGTTCTCCTACAGATTCCAACTGTTTCAGCAAATTTTAATACTGCTCTTTGCTCTGGCTTCAATAGCACCTCTGTGTTTTGCCCAGGCTACAGTTTGCTATCATAGTTTAGAAAATTGTTCCCAGGCAGAGAGCCAGGACAATCATGGAACACACTTCATGAGTTTTCCTTTCAAGGATTTCAAGCTTGCACTATTTGTTGTTCAATGCTTTAAAACAGCTTTCCTATATGTTTGTTTAATGTTATAGTGTTTATATATGATCACAAGTATAAGTTATTTTATTGTCACTTTAAAATATCAAATTGGCTTTTTTTTTGCAAATGCATGTGACTGAGAAAACATATGAAAGCATTTTCCTGTTAATATACACTGAGCCAGTTATAGGATTATAGTAAAATATGTTACCTGAGAACTAACTATATGGAATAAGCTTGAATTTAGGAAAATGCATCATTCTATTCTCCTTAGAAGCTGCAAATAATTTCTTCAGCTGCCCTCCAGACCCCTAAAATCCTACAAGGCAAATCAAGCAGGTTAACCAATATTGTAGAATCTATTACTATTTTACTTTGTTTACCTATTGTGAATCATTTATTAATATTCTTATTTCTCTAGAATGTTGAAATTCAGGCTGTAGGTTGACTTCGAACACTTCCAATTATATTGTTTTTGCTAGAGTGTGCAACATCATGCTTACCATAGAAATGTATTTCACTACTCTCTGTCCCTCCACTACCTAGAGGAATTACATCCTGTGCTACTTCTGTGTAACATTCTTTAGGGGTTTTGAGTTATGATAGAGTGTATACTTCTTTCTAATTTAACCAAAATGGAGTTTCTCTGTTAAAGGGTTGCAATTTTAATAGCATAAAGTCAGATAACTATGTCTTTTTTTAAAAATATTTTATTTATTTATTCATGAGAGACACACACAGAGAGGAAGAGACACAGGGAGAGGGAGAAGCAGGCTCCATGCAGGGATCCCAAGGTGGGACTCAGTCCCAGGACTCCAGGATCACGCCATAAGCTGAAGGCAGATGCTCAACTAACTGCTGAGCCACCCAGGTGCCCCCACAAGGTGTTATTTTTATAACTATTAGAATTCTCAAGGAATTGGACAAACGGTGTTTAATTAAATAATACTTAGCAGTTTATAACTGGATGCAGACTTACTGATAATATATTTGATAAGTATATCATGGCTATCAACAACTTCCAAAAATAAGAAAGCCCTACTAAATATTTGAATAATGGGCCTCTGTTTTTATTTCCTTTGCTAAGGAAAACTATACTTATTTCAAGTTAGATATCAGATATTCATCATAGTCATTAGTACTCATAATTATATGAATATATATTTGGAGTGTTCACACTTCAAGTTTCTTTCTGGTGATGTTTCACATAAAGAACCTAGGTTCAAATAACACTTTCATATACTGGAGGCTATTATTAAGTCAAAGTTGAACTTAAAATTAAAAATAAAAAAGACAAGCTTTTAAAATAGAAGTGCTAATAAGACCTTAAGTGAACTTTCATGTCTTGGCTGTAGAAATTAGCTGACTTTTATCTATAAAAAGGGTAATTGGTATATTAGGTGGGTTACTTTCTGCTGCAAGTAATAGACACCCCAATTAAAAGTGACTTTAAAATAATATATTTTTTCATATAACAAGATGCCTGAAGTATGATTCCAGAATTAATTCAGTGGTTCAATAGCATCATCAAGGACCTGAATCCTCTTATCCCTACTCTGCCATCCTCAGCGGATTGGCTTATGCCCTCAGACATGCACCCTCACAGTTTCAAGCAAGTTCAAGGGCTACAAGTATCATTTACGTGTTCAAGTAAAATTTGTTAAGCTGCATAGGCACCAAACTATTTGGAATTTTTACACAGAACACACCAAACTGGGACCTGATCCTGTACAAAAGCAGTTTAACAGGAATAAGTGCAAGATTGTAATATCAAACTAGGTTTGACTATGTGACTAGCAGGAGTCAATTAATATTTGTGATATTCCCCTATTCACAGTGGTATCTGGGACATGCTTAACAATTGGATTTCTGGAGACAAAAATATCCCTAAGTTGTAGCATATGTTAATTTCCATAGTGAAACTACTCCTATCGTGGCCAATATTAAGCTATGAGAATGATATCTTCGAATGGAGAGTTGAGAAGACATGGGTAGCAGCACACTCTTAAAAATGAGTAGTTTTGCCACACAAATGCAATTAGTGTAAACCCTGAGGAGCATGGACAATTGTAAAATGTGGTATATAATTAATAGGTGATGATTTTTTGGTTATTTATGGCATTTACCTTTAATATGATTTACTTAGTTGTAAGCTTATATACTTTATATTTTAATAATGGCCATATTTAACTGGCTTGCAGAATTCCTGGAAATATGATGACCAGCTGTTCTGAGCAGGGTATGAGCTAGCTTCAGCACACCACTGTCCCCCACCAGTCATCTCCCTTCTGTCTTTATGAAAATTATAGCCTTATACCGTGCACACACATAAAAGGTTAAGGTGCTTCTTTCTTTTTTTTTTTTTTAAGACTTTATTTATTTATTCACGAGAGACACAGAGAGAGGCAGAGACACAGGCAGAGGGAGAAGCAGGCTCCATGCAGGGAGCCCGACCTGGGACTCGATCCCAAGTCTCCAGGATCACGCCCTGGACTGAAGGCGGCGCTAAACCACTGAGCCACTGATGCTGCCCAGTTAAGGTGTTTCTTAAACACTCTACACAAAAAAATATTTTTATTTTATTCTTTATAAAAGTAGATGAAACTTTGTTATATTTAATATCCAAGGCAGAAAATTGGGCACAGGTTGAGAACATTAAAATGTTTTATAAAGTAAGTGGAAAGGCCTAAATAATAAAGTCATCCCATTTTACTAATATTTGATCAAAAGGAAAGAAAACTGAAAAATGGCATCTTGAATAAATGACAGGGCCAGAAGTCTCAAATTCTGAGTCAGTGTTTCCTCAGCCTGGCTCTGGTTCCAGTGTGATCTTGGTCAGGGCAGAGTGCATCATGGGGTGTGATTTTTCTGTTAGAAAATTGGGAGGCAATACAAGATGGTCTTGAAGGTCTCCTCTAGTTTGAAATTTTGTCATTATGAGTTTTTAAAAAAATCTATGACTTTGAGCATACTTAGTGTTTATACTTAAAGTGAGTTTTTTGCAGACAATATATATTTAGGCTATCTCTGTCTTTTAGTTGGTTTATTTGGACTGTTTGCATTAAGGTGATTATTGGTTTAGATGGGTTTATATTGATCATGTTTGGAACGGTTTTTTATTCACTGTGTTTGTTATTTGATTGCACCACCATCAAGCCTTTTTACGCATGCTTTGGTGTTAATTGAGCATATTATATGATATCATTTTATATCCTCTCTGTGTATCAATTTACAATTAAACATCTGCCCTATGGTTTTTAGTAACCTAAGTCTGCCTTTAAATAATGCTATACGACTTCATACAGTAGGCACCTTATAACAAAAAGCCTTCTGATTCCTCTTTCTCATCTCTTGGGACACTGCTGTCATTTATTTCACTTAGCTATATGTTTTAATCACTTAATACATTGTTACTATGTTGTTTAAATGGTTTTCTTTTAGATCAATTAAGAATAAGAAAAATCTTAGGCACCTGGGTGGTTCAGTCAGTTAAGCACCTGACTTTTGATTTCAGCTCAGATCATGATCTTGGGGTCAGGGGATCGAGCCCTGTGTTGGGCTCCCCAGTGGGGGCTCTGCAATAGGCATGGAGCCTGCTTAAGATTCTCTCTCTCTCTCCCTTTCCCCACTCTCCATCTCTAAGAAAAAAAAATAAGAAAAAAATTTATTTTACTTTCATTTCATTCTTTCTTCAATCCTCTTCCTTCTCTCATATAGGAAAGATCTGTTGATTCAAGCATCTTACCTATATTATTTTCCTTCTGCCATAAGGACTTCTTGTAAGATTTATTGAAGTCAGGTCTGATGACAATAAATTCCCTTGGTTTTTGTTTGTCTGAAAAGTCTTTTCTCTTTCACTTTTGAAGCATAATGTCACTGGATGTAGACTTGTACATTTGTGGGGGGTTTCCCCCTGCAATACTTTTATTATTTCACTCTACTTTTTTTTCTTGTTTGTCTGAATAATTTTTAGAAGCCTGCTGTAATTCTTATCCTGTTTCCCTTTGGGTAAGATGATTCTATCCCTTCCCCCTTAGCTGCTCTCAAGATTTCCTCTGTCTTCGGTTTTATGTGGTTCAAATATGATATTCCTAGAGGGCGGGGTGTATGTGTATGTTTGGTGTTTGTGGTTATTCTGCTTCTTGTTTTCTGAGCTTCTGAGATCTGTAGTTCTTGTTCCACTAGTTTGAGAAAGTCCTCAACCATTATTACTCTACATATTCTTCTATCTTCTCTCTTTTCCTGGTATTCTAATTACAAGGATGTTAAACTTTTTGATACTGTTAGGTGTTTTTGTAGATTCTTTTTTAAAAAAATCAATTTGAGAAGATACCATTCATTTACAATTCATCTACAATTCATTCTAGTTTGCTGAGAGTTTGTGTCATGAATGGGTGTTAGGTTCTATCAAATACTTTCTCTTCATCTGTTGATATGATCATGTGATTTTGTTGTTGTTGTTGTTTAGCCTATTAATATGATAGATTATATTAGTTGATTTTTGAATGCCTACCCGGGACAAACTGTACTGTTACAGCGTTTTTGATTTTATCATTTCTTTTTGATTCTTAAATATCCTATTTCTCTTCTAATATAATTCATCAGTTTTTGCATGTTTTGACTTTTTCTATGAGAGGCCTTAACATACTGATCTTCTGTTGGATAATTCCAACGGTTATATCATATCTGAGACTGGTTACGATGATTGTTTTGTTTTTAATACTGTGACCGTACCTTTTACACACTTGGGATTTTCTTTGAAAACTGGTATGTAGTACAACAATAGAAACAAATAAATTTGCTTTTAGTGGAATAATTTATGCCAATCCTGCTAGAAGCCAGGCTAAATTAAAGTTTGCTACAGGTATAGGTGTCACAGGTTTAAATTCCTCTGGTGCTTTTGTGTGTGCGGGGGAGGGATTTGGAGGGGTGGTTCCCTCTATGAGAGTCTGCCTTGTAGGTCTTTCCATTGCAATCCGCTCTTCTTACACTGAAGTCCCGCTGATACAGTGGTATGATGCTGTAAAGGAAAAGGCTCCATTATAGAGCCAATTAAATCTCAGTCTTTCAGTGTGTTTATATCACGGGGATGTAATCTTCAGAAGT
This sequence comes from Vulpes lagopus, assembly GCF_018345385.1. Classification (NCBI taxonomy): domain Eukaryota; kingdom Metazoa; phylum Chordata; class Mammalia; order Carnivora; family Canidae; genus Vulpes; species Vulpes lagopus. The sequence continues at coordinate 20,351,137 of NC_054840.1, forward strand.
GTTTCTTCCCTGAAGTGGTTTTATTCCACCTGACTACTACTCCCTTTCAGATTGCAGCATTCCTGGTCTATTTCCTTGAAAGGCAGACGCTGACACCATCAACAATGTTTGTTACGTTTGCTCCTTACTAAGACATTAAGCCCAACTGGGGCCTGAGTCAGAAGATTCCCAAATGATGAGCTTCCAACAAAGTCTTTTCTTTAAATAATAGTCCTTTTGTGGTGTTATGGAGAAAACCATTTATTTCACAATGGTTTCTCTTTCTCTTCTCTTCAATGGAGGATTTTATTCAATCTCCATATGGAGAACCTGGTGGGGTTCCTGGGAGAAGCCTGGGAAGGTGTGGATCTCCCCTAAGTCTGCAGTTCCAAGGGGTCTCTCACTGCTGAGCTAGTTGACACAACCTCCAGCAATTAAACAATATTACCAACTAAAGGTTCCTGCCATCTTATGGCTTCAGCAGCAGTGAAGCAGATCTCTACTATGTCTCTCTGGATGAACCTATCCTTTTAGGTTTTATGGTAGCCATTTGTCCTGCAATTTCACTTCACTGATGGGTCCAAGAAAAGTAATAGACTTTTGTCGCATCCAGCTTTTCTTTGTTGTAAGAGAAAGGGTGGCAACCTCTAAGCTTCTTACATGTTGGAGTTAAACAAAGAGTCACTAATTTTTAAAGATTTTACATAAGCAGATGTCTCAATTTCCATTTAATTACATTCCAATAGACTAAAGGTAGCTCTTAAAAATATTACCAGGGTTCCTTTCACTTCTGTAAATTCTGTGAGTCCCTGGGTAGATAAGCTATGGTATTTCTTTCCTAACTGATGATCAAGGCTTATAATCACTATGAAATTCATTTCAGGGAGTTACAGTTCAAGAGCTGTCCCATGATCTCCCCACTCAGGTGTTCTCAGTGGAATGCAAAAGCTAGAATTTGGCTTTTCTCCACCAACCCAATTAAGATCCCTTCCAGCTCATCAAGCTGAACAAAAATTACATTAAGGGCATGCGACAATGGAAAATAAGAGGACACGGCATGAAAGAGTCGGGCCAAGAAATTTTATGTTGAAATCTGAGTGTGAGGTATCCCAGTACAAGAGAGATTTCTAAATAACTAGGTCATTAACACAAATATGGAAGGGCTTCATAATTTCTGGGTCTTTCAATTTGTTCTATTGGTTATTCCTTTAGGTTTTTCTTTCTTTTCTTTTCTTTCTTTTTTTTTTTGATATTTAGGTATTTATTATAAGAAGGTGTTATAACATTGGCATAACTTAGAACTTTAGGCAGGGGGTGGGGGTGAATGGGTGACAGGCACTGAGGGGGACACTTGACGGGATGAGCACTGGGTGTTATTCTGTATGTTGGCAAATTGAACACCAATAAAAAAATAAATTTATTATTAAAAAAAGAAAGAACATAATATAAGCAAAAAAATAACTTAGAACTTTAGTCACTTACAAGGTAAACATTAGTAATATCATATATGTCCCACCAAAAAAATCAGCTGAAAAATACTTCTTAAATTAAAAAAATATATATATACATAGAAAATTTGTATACTTTTTACTTCTTAGTAAATTCCCTAAATAGTAACTTCAGATACTTTTAGATTCTAATATAAAAGTATAAAAGCCAGTAAACAAATAATCACAAATTGATTCTAAGATCAAACTGATTTCTTGCCATATAACATGTAGAAGAAAATCCAACTTATCTTCCTTTCACATACATTTCTGTTTTAATAATCTGTATTTCATTTTGTCACAAAGAGATACCTGTCATCTGTCTCTTTGGCATGATTACATTTTTAAAATAAAAAAAAATTATTTTATTTAAATATTTACTTATTTTATATGTTTAGTGAGGTTCCACTTCCACTGGTTTTATACTTTAATACATTTGCTGGCAAATGGGTCTCATACTTTCCCAGCTTTAGCTAATAAGCACAGAGTTGTCTCACAAATAAATGGGGGATTAGGTATATAGCATTTACTATGAATAACATAAACACACATAAAGAGAGGATCTAATCATCATTTGATTCTTTAATCTTTTCAGCCCTACTGGAGGGTGGGCTGAAATTCAACCATTTCTCCCCTAAGCACAAAGGACCACATAAAAGACTTGAGATGTTTCTCCCTAACACACTCTTTCAGAGCTAAAACAACAAAGACTAGGAATCCGTTTAGATTTAATCCCTTAAAAAATATAAATGTTATAGACAACTAGATAGGCATCTTGCTATAAATGAAACATGGTTTAGGGGAAAAGATTTAAGAAAATTAAACACCAAAGGAATTTTTGCTTAGTAATTACAGCTCATGAAAGCTTGCCTACCATATATCCAAAAAGGTCTAGTTTTAGGTAGACTCAACTGAGACATCTGGGAAATTAGGTTATTTGAGTATTATTATTATAAAAGTAACTGCAGCAACAACATGACCACCAGATATCATGATTTAAAAAGAAAACTGTACTTGTTTTGATTCAATCAGTCTAAATTTAGGAGAACACTATTGAGCAGAATTTCCGGATGATTACGTAAGATAGTTCATAATAGTTACATACCCTAGGGACAACTCAGGAACTGAGATATAAGATTCATTGTCTTTTCCTAGTAAAGCAAAAAGATAGTGGGTTTCATTGGCAAAGACACCAAAGAGAAATGATCTTAGGCCAAAACTAGAGTTAACTCTGATCAGACATATTAACATATTTAAATGCAGAATGTGCTGGTCAGAGTAGAGTAGAGAATTTCTTAATCCTTGCTCAGGACTGAAAAATAAGAAGAGAGGTACATTCTGTTGGGTCTCCAGGTCCATCCTGACACCTGTATATTCTGGCCCAAGAATATGAGTATTTATATGTTCCTTTAAGTAGTCTATTTTTATGGAGTTAGTTATATGGAGATGGATAGATCGAGTTAACAAATTATCCATTTTCCTCCATTTTTTTCTTCTATGCCATATTCATCTAGCAACATTCTGAATCTAACCCACTGTCCCCTATAATATGTCTATAGGAAAAGAATATGCTTATCAGTCAACAGAAGCCTATTTAAGATGGTCATATTTCTCATTAAAAGAATTAATACACTGACTTTCTCATTTTCACATATCAATCTCAGAGTATTTGGTTAACCAAGAAACTCATCTTATGCTGAAACATCAGGTTTCTAAGCTTTCAAGATTGAGAACTATCTTTGAATGGACATACACTCACTCAGGTATTGCCATGCTGTGGAAATGTGATGCCTTTTTACAGATGACAGCCAAGTCCCAAATAGGGTCCATCTATAAACTTCAACAACTGTATTGGTCATCTTTTGAAATATCACCACTATTTATCACCTAGGTACAAAGCACCATCAACCCTTATCTGGAACAAAAGCCCAAAGACTCTCCATAGACTCTAAGAGACCATAGAGCTCCATAGACTGTAGAGACTCTAAAGACTCTCTATAGTCTTTTCTCTACCAAGCACAGCCAGAGTGATTCTTTAACATATAAGGAAAAATAAAATCTTTACATCCACCTTCTGTGGCCCTGCTATCTGGCAATTGGTCTCACCTCTTAACTGTTCTAGTCACTCTGATCTCTCTGCTCTCCCTGCCTGGGATTCTCTTTCTCTCCCAGATTCCCTCCTTATTCCTTTCAGATCTCCACTCAAAGTCACTTCATCTAGGAAAATTTAAAGATGGCCATGTATTTAATATAGTACTTCTTCCAAACCTGTCATTCCCTCTATATACCCCTTACCTTGTTTCACTTTTATACGGAAAGTTTCTACCACTCAACATATGATGTGTTTATTTGTGGGCTGAAGGTATAAGTTCCATGATAACAGTGACAATTTTTTGCTCACCAGAGTGTGGAATAGGGCTTGGCACATGGATGGTATTTAGTACATTTTTTCAAAATTAACAGTTGCAAGAGAAAAATATCTAATAACAAAAGGCAATTGATTAGATTCCAGGAGTGTAATCCTACCTTTGCCCTCAAGTAGGCATCTGTGTGATGTTTGTCAAGTCACTAGCTCTCCTCCTTCAGGTTCTTTACCTATAAAGTGGAAATAATAGCTCTATGGCTCAAATCCTATAGGTGAAAGGGTTTAACATGATAAAACCCTGAACAACTATAAGGGATTTGGACAAACAAGATGTCCAATTTATAAACAGGATAGGTGGCCAAGTTTAGCAGGAAGAATTGTGTACTGTATTGTGAGTAACGGTGACTGAGTCCTGATTTCTCCACTGACCTGTTTTGTGACATTGGCTCACTCATCCAACTCTTTCAAGTCTTATTTTCCTAATGAAAGAGAAATTCTTTTTTTCCAGTACGATTGTGTCCACTCATTTTAAAGAAATTATATCGTATCAGGAAAAACAATATAAGTAATAGTGACTAAGGAATTTTTATTAGCCCTTTCTCTGTAACTCATTAGCCAACAGTAATCTACTGAGCACCCACATGTGCCTAGCCCTATTCTAGGTGTCTGGGATAAATCAGGGCAGAAACGAGACAAATATTCTACCTTTATAGAGTTTAACTTCCACTGTGGACAGATAAACTGTAAATATAACAAGTAAACGAAGTAGTATTTTGAAAGGAGATGTTACATGGGCCAAACAGCATAGTAAGGAACTGGAGGACTCACTCTGTTGAAAGGGATGTATGTAGGGAAGGGGGTCAGGTTACAATTAAATAAGAGGCCATGACACTTCCTTTTGAAAGTCTTTTCTTCTTCATACTCTCCTCTCCATCCTCACCTTTTTCTTCCCCTTAAAAACTTGAAACTGTAGGTATTGTGAATGATGCTGCAATGAACATAGAGGTGCATAAAAAATTGAAACTTTACTATAAATATATTTTACTTAAAATTATAGAATTACATATTCTCACTGCTCAGAGGATATCATTCTCAGAGTAGCATATCATAATAATATGCCTTTGAAGAAGTACTATTATAAAAGAACTTTGAAATTATTTAATCTTTGCATGCAGAAATCTGTTAGCATCTTAATTATGACATGCAGATGATGTCATTGGGTCTCTTACTATTAATTTCTTGAAAAGAAGTAATATTTTGTATCCATTCATCTGCGAATGGACACTTGGGCTGTTTCCATAATCTGGTTATTGCAGATAATGCTGCTAGAAGCATTAGTGTGCACGTATTCCTTTGAATTAATATTTTTGTATTTTTTTTAATTTTTTGTTTTATATTTTTGTACTACTTGGGTAAATAGTAGTACAATTACTGGGTCATTAGATAGTTTTATTTTTAACATGGGGCACCTCCATACTGTTTTCCAGAGTGGCCGCCCTAGTTGCATTCCCACCCATAGTGCGAGAGGGTTCCCCATTCTCTGCATCCTCACCAATACCTGTTGTTTCTTGTGTTGTTGTTTTTAGCCATGAAGATGTGGAATATTACCCAGCCACAAACAAGAATGAAATCTTGCCATTTGAAATGACAAGAATGGAGCTGGTGTATCGTGCTAAGTGAAATAAGTCAGTCAGAGAAAAACAAATAACTCATAATTTCTCTCATAAGCAGAATGTAAAAAGCAAAGCAAATGAGCAAAGGGAAAAAAGAGAGGGAGGCAAACCAAGAAACAGACTCTTAACTATAGAGAACAAACTGATGGTTACCAGAGGGGAGATGGGTAAGGGGATGAGTGAAATATGTGTGGGGATTAAGGAGCTCACTTGGTGTGATGAGCACCTGGTGATGTATGGAAGTGTTGATCACTATACACTTGAAACATTATGCTATATGCTATTTTTATTTATAAAATAAAAAAGCAATATATTCATTGCAAATGAAATAAATAGTAATATCTTCAAAACTCTGCATATCCTTTAGTCCACTAATACGGGAATTCATTATTTTTAGTGTTAACTTTTTTTATTCTTAGAAACTTATGTAGCAAAAGAAGAGGAAGGATAGAGGCCTTTCTTTTTTTTTTTTATTTTTAAGACAATTTGATTTCTACCTTCCTAGGGGGCCTGTATGCACACTGCTGCCCAGGTCACTGTACCTTATAAGAGGACGATGGTTAAAGGGAGGCCAGTTTCCTGAGAGCAAGCCATGTATGGCTTTGCAATGGCTTTTCAGGTAAACACAATGAATCATTTCTTTCCATTAGCCCTCTGGTTTGCATTGTGTTCCTAAAGAGGCCACCAGAGAAGGACCTATTGAATTGCACCCTCTAAGAGAGAGGTTGTTGAAATTATAGGTTATATTTAGTACCTTTGGTTAACTACGCATCACAGAACATGGACATACAAAACAAGTCACTGTCTTAGCACCGATACTCCCATTTTTAGAAAACTTTTATGCCCCAGCAATGACCTAATTTTAGGGCATTACTAATTAAGAAAAAGTCCAGAATAAAATCTGAAACTGAAGAATCACATTAGCATTTAGATTGGTATCTGTTTATAATACCTTCCTCTTTGTGCATTAAAAACTACCACCTGCAGGCTGAGGTGGAACATTAGGGTCTGTTATGACCTCTGGAGTTCTTGGAAGTGACAAAGTGCTAGACAAATTTATAGTCTGTCTCCATTCAGTGAAAAGGATCCATAAGCTGCTGCCACCAAGAGTAGCATTAGTTACCCAGTCTGACAGCTTCATTGCGGGGTTCCCATTGGTGGAGACTGAACAGAATTCTTGAGCAATGAAAATTATGGCACTCCCCTCCCTTGTGACTAGAGACGCCTGTTTCAGACTCAAGCTGCCTCTGCTTTCTAGCAGCATCTGCCCAACACACGTTCTCATGTGGTTTGACATGATGACCAAAACCATTTTATCAGGGAGTAAATGATGGGTGTGGCCAGGAACCATCTCCAGTCTCAAACCAGATTCATTTGCCTTTCTTATTTTTTTAGCTTTTTAGCCAACATTTACTTCTGTTTCAAGGAGGAAAATTGCAATAGGTTGGGTTCCTACCCACCTATATCTTCTATTTGGTCTTTTACTTGGTTTAAAATCATGTATCAAGATAGAGAAAGGCCAAGGAGGACAGAAGGAGGGGGAATACAAATATACAAATATAGAGCAAAAACATTTCAGTGGAGTTTAATAATTATTGATACCTGCTATGTACGGGACTCAGTGTAGTTGAAGTAATTAAGAGCTTACTTAAGCAAATATAAATGCCATCAAATAAAAACAAAGTTCTATGTTATATCACAGAGGAACATAACACATTATTTGTGATAAGCAAGGGTTTCATTCATTCACTCACTCATTCATTCACTCACACACCATGCATTTGTAGAAAAGTTTGTCCTCAAATGTGGCTCTCTGGGGTTGTATTTATGGTACAAAAGATACTTGGTAACATATCCCTTCTTTAGACTGTTTTTCTAAAATGTTAAATGATTAGTTTTATGGTCTCTAAGCATAAAAAAGACAAGACTTATGACAAAACCATTCCTCCATAAAATTGAGTGTTAACTAAGTACTGATCATAAAAGGATAATGTTGTAGAAATCAGGACCCTACTCATCTCCACCAGTGTCTAGCTATTTTTAACCTGGACAAGTCACTCTGTGACTCAATTTCTTCATCTATGGAGTCTGAGTAATAAGAGCTACCACCTAAAGAGTGTTTACCATGGCCAGATGCTATCTTAAGCCATTTACACAATTAATTCACTTAATTCTCAAACAACTCTGGTCAGATAGATGCTACTATACATGAGGAAACAAAGAGATTAAGTTAGGAGATCTAACAACTGGCAGAAAGAGAATCCGAACCAAGGCACACTGGCCCCAAAATCCAGTCTCTTAAATGTTATACTACCTACTTGGTTAGCAGTTGATAATACTAGTAAATCTTAAGGTGGTTTGAGGAGTAAATATGTAAAATTAAATATACAAAATGCTGAGTAGTTTCTGGCACATAGTAATAATTCAATACATATTAGCTACTCAACTGCCTTATGTCTCACCATCATTTTCTAAAAATACAGTATCAAAAGTTGAGATTTTAAAAATTAGTAATTGTAGTTCCTGTCACTGCCCTAGTTAATAAATAAGTGCTCATTAAAACCACATCATTTTACATCCATCGAATTAGCAAAATTTAAAAATAGTAATAACCAAAGCTAGGACTCTGGCAAAATACATTGTCATGTCCTTTAAAATAGTAATTTTTTCCAGGAACTTGAAAAAGTACACTGCCTTTTATGTGTCAACCCTCTCACTTCTTAGATGGCAGGTACTAGTTAGTCACATTGGTCAAATTAGTTATCTCCCTGAGCAATTCTTCCTTGTTGGCAAATTGGGTTATTACTTACTTCAAAAAATATATTATGTAAAGTGATTCAGGTAAATTACATGGCACTTTGTATGGATTGAACATGTATTATTAGTTTGGTTTCCTTAAATACTTGTTTTATGGAATGATCCCAAGGAAATAACTCAAAAGAAAGATGATTATATAATATTTAAAATTTTTAATTTAAATTATAGGGTAACTTGGCTGACTCTTGGTTTTGGCTCAAGTAATGATCTTGAAATTGTGAGATCAAGCCCCGAGTAAGGCTCCACACTCAGCATAAAGTCTGCTTTGGATTCTCTCTCCCTCTTCTTCTCCATGCTTTATCTCAAGTAAATAAAACTTAAAAAAATTTTTAATAAAAACTTTAATCAACCTAAATGCTCAATAAAGGAAATAAATATATTAAGTTGCATTAATAATGAGATCCTTATGTAGCTTATGTTAAATGCAAAAATATATGATAAATTAAAAATTACTATATAATTTATATAATGAATAAAACATTAATTATTTTGACTTCCACGTATAAAAAATTACGGAGCTACAAAACAACTGTTTTAGTACATTTTTCCTTGTTGGCTTCCATTATTATTGAGAATGTGTTATGTGTCTTGTAAATCATTTTTGATATCATTAATATCAAGTCACGAGTACCTTTATCTGAATGTTTCATCTGAGAATACCGAAAGTGTTCTAGCATTTATGCTTCCTCCTGAGCTTCAGTGACCTTCCTTGATTCCAGAGGAATGATTCTAGAACTAGTTTTGTTACAGTAAAAATGGTACTAAAAATCTCTGAATTTTTAAATTTCCTATCATATATCAAAAATCCAGGATTTGGGATCCCTGGGTGGCGCAGCGGTTTGGCACCTGCCTTTGGCCCAGGGCGCGATCCTGGAGACCTGGGATCGAATCCCACGTCAGGCTCCCAGTGCATGGAGCCTGCTTCTCCCTCTGCCTATGTCTCTGCCTCTCTCTCTCTCTGTGACTATCATAAATAAATAATAAAAAATAAATAAATAAAAGTAAGAAAAAAAAAGAAAAAATTTAAAAATCCAGGATTTATTAAATATTTGCTGAACATTATTGGATAGTTTTGTAGTTTACAATGTTAAATGACTTAAAACATTATTCTTTCTCTTTCTATTCCTGATTATCCAAACCAGCAGTATTTATCAATTTATTTTTATACATTACTGAGCTAATGTACAAAATGTAAATATAAATGTTCTTTAAAAATGTGCTTACCAAAAAAAAAAGTGCTTACCAATTCAGATAAACAATATACTAAAAAAATCAGTTTCTTTAAAAAAACAAAAACAAAATTGTACATCAGCTTTATGTGTTTTTATTTTGGATATGTTACAGTCACAATTTCTTACTTTTTGTTTACAAAATGCCCCAATTTCACTTTTGCAGAGCGAAGCTTGGACTGGTTAAAAAGAAAAGTGCTTTGTGATATTTTTAGCTTTTTCATATACATTCTGTCTTCCCAAGAAGCAAAGAAAACCAGAGCTTCTGTGAAAGAAAAAAAGAGAAGTAGAGAGAGAGAAAAAAAAACAAAACAAAACAAAATAAGAAGCTTTCTACTTTATTGCTTTGAAGGATTCAAGAATTAGAGATAAAATTGACTATAGATTATATGTAGGAAGATAAAGTGGTACCTTGAATGGCAGATAGAAGGGCTGATATTGCATTAATAGAGAGGACAACCCTGAAGGCTTGTGCTCCGTGAGACTTGATTCTACATGAGATTCTGTTAGAAAGCCCATCAGTACACATGCAACGTCTAGGATGACCTATACTTGCCAGTACTAACTTTAAGGGATTCATGAATATGCCAACTTTTAGTGAAGAAATCTCAATTAGATCCACATCAGCCTCTACAGAATAGTAAAAAATCATTGACACAGGTGCAGATCTTTATCCCATCAGATAGTATCAATTAAGATGCTGAAAAAAATTCATTTTGACTAGAAGTGTTTAGATTGCTCAAAATTTAGTTTGAAAACTGAGTCTAGCAGAAGGTTTTAATTCATTCTCTGAGATAACAAAAGTGTGAAAAAGAAAAAGAAAATGGAAACACATCTTATTAGCACTTTCTCTTTGGACGAAGTTATCAATGTTATGGAAAAGCTGGAGGAGAGTTTTCTCAGTGAAAGCTTCGGTAAATATACTATGTTTATTGTATTTGCATAGTTAAGAAATAAATGACTTTATCAAATTCAAGTATAAAAATAGAAGTTTGGCTGAAACAGAAAAAAATCAAGAAGAAAAGCCTATGATGAATTTCAGATAAAATACATAAAGCTTGTTTTTGTTTTGTTTTATTATTATTATTATTTTATAATAAATTTATTTTTTATTGGTGTTCAATTTGCCAACATACAGAACAACACCCAGTGCTCATCCCGTCAAGTGCCCCCCTCAGTGCTCATCACCCACTCACCCCCACCCCCCGCCCTCCTCCCCTTCCCCCTAGTTCGCTTCCCAGAGTTAGGTCTTCTTGTCCTGTCTCCCCTTCTGATACCTCCCACACATTTCTTCTCCCTTCCCTTATATTCCCCTTCACTATTATTTATATTCCCCAAATGAATGAGAACATATAATGTTTGTCCTTCTCCGACTGACTTATTTCACTCAGCATATATTATTATTATTATCATTTTTTATTTTAAGAGAGAGAAGGAGAGGGTTAGAGGGAGAATCTTGAGCAGGCTTCATGCCCAGCACAGAGCCGGATGTCCTGAGATCACGACCTGGGCCAAAATCAAGAGCCAGGTGCTTAACCAACTGAGCCATCCAGACACTCCCATAGAGCTTGGTATTTTTAAAGAAGGTCTAAAAATTGCCCACCTTGATAAAATGTCAGGATATGATGGGGCAAGCAGGTTAAATGCTGTCAACAAGTCTATTTCAGTGTTATCACCCTTGTGAATTTGTGTATTTTCTATTATTTATTTCAACCTACACTACCATTTGTAACAAAGCTGACATTAAAAATCCACCTTAGGGGGCAGCCCAGTAGTTTAGCGCTGCCTTTGGCCCGGGGATGTGATCCTGGAGACCCAGGATCGAGTCCCACGTCAGGCTCCCTGTGTGGAGCCTGCTTCTCCCTCTGCCTATGTCTCTGCCTCTCTCTCTGTGTCTCTCATGAATGAATAAATAAAGTCTTTAAGAAAAAAATCCACCTTAGGTAACCATGTGGTTAATTAAATTAATCACACCAGTATCCAATTTTGTACTTCTTGAGTCAAAATGCTTTATCAGTTTTAGCAACATTGTAATGCTGGTTTTCCCCTCAATTATGAGAGAGTTAACAAAATTCATGGAAAGTGAGAAAGGGTGTTTTCTGTTCAACTTGACAAAATAAGCTTGTTCATTTGAAAAAGAGAAAAAGGTACCAGAAATTTGAAATTGGCAAGGGGATTTTGAGCCTTCCATTTTTTTCTTTTACCTTAACTCTTTCTGAACTTAGAGGCTAATTCATAATAAAGACTTATATATAAAGGGAGACTAGAAGGCAAACAATAAGAACAGAGTGACAATTCTCTCCATTTAAATTATCCCCCAAATATTATGGCTTAAGGTAAAACCGACATGGTAATAACTGTCATTTCCAAAACCTTGACTAACCAATAAGTTCACATCACCTCATGTCCATTTCTCATCCTATTTTAAATGGAACAAAGTGACTTTCAGAGGTTGGCAAGTGCATAATTATATAGACTGAAGTCTTTGGACTTTGATCATAATTATAGTGCTTTATCCATCCATCACTTGTTGCTTGAGGACTGTTCCTTGGTGAGTTATTTAGAGGAGATAGGAACTCTGTCAGGACAAATTTGAGCTGCAAAACAGCTAATCAGAAACTTGGCTCTCTTGACTTGAAACAGATTGAAAATTGCCACTTTAATCTCACAATCCATTTGGCTCTAAAGAAAAGTGAGAACATGAAGTCTCCTTTAGGAAGGCATATGTCTGTTGTCCATATCATTGGGTACCTTTCTATAAGCTTCTGTTGGGACCCTAGGTGCAAGTTTGCCTCACTATAGTGGTCTCAAAATGGAGTGTGCAAACAAATGAATCATCTGTGGTACTTGATCAAACGAAAAAAGCTTTAGTTTTGCATTCTTTCTCCTCACCCTCAATTTCCCAGAGAGAGGTATCAAAGTAATTGTAAACCTCAAATTAACTGGGAAACTTATAGCATCAGAAGGTCTAGAGCAGTTTTTCTCAATAGTGGTCTGAGAATTACATGAAATGAAATGGCTTGTTTTTATTTGCAGTGCAATCCCAAGGCTCCACCTAGACTTATCAAATCATAGTCTCAGGCTACTGATGTAACATGTCTTTGGATTCCTGACAACACTGGAAGTGAAAATGCCTATTACTATGTTTTCCTAAATCTGAAGTCGGGCATTACAACCTTGGGCATCAGTTATCATAGACAATTTGAATATAAATATACCTCTGTGGAAAGCATGTTGAGGATTTTTAACAGATGCTATAAATAAAAACCATCCTTTGAACTTGCTGCCTCTAGGGTGGGCGCTTTGCATTTGCAGTCCTCGGCACATGCTTGCTACCCTTCCTCACACCTCATTGTATTACTTCCACGTGTGTAATTCTACTTTAGATTCCTTGAGTCTAGGATTATACTAACATATAATCTACTATCCCTACCCAGCACCAAGAAATTGAAAAATTGAAAAAATAAATAAGTTCCTGGCATCCTTTAGTTAAACAAACAAATAAAAAACAAGCAAACAAAAAAAATAGTTTCCGTTATCATATCTACAATTTGGGATAAAAATCATTTACCCAGTGAATTTGTTTCTTATTGTTGATATAACAAGTTACCACAAATTTGTGGTTTAAGCCAATACAAATGCATTGTCTTACAGTACTTTAGGTCAGAAGCCTGGCACAAGTCTCACTGGACTGAAAACAAGGTGTTGGCTGGGCTACGTTCCTTCTGGAGGCTGTAGAGGAAAATCTGTTATCTCGCCTTTTTCAGTGTCTGGAGGTGCCAGCCTTCCTTGGCTCATGATCCCCTTTCAACTTCAAAATCTGTTGAGTTCTCACACCACATCGTTGACTCTCTTTCTCCCTCCAACTTCCACTTTTAAGGACTCTCATGATTACACTGAACCCACATGGGTAATCCATGAAATCATCTATTTTAAAGTCAGCAGATTAGTAGTCTTAATTCCATCTGAAACCTTAATCCCCCTTTGCAGTGTAATAGAACATATTCACAGATTTTGGAGATTAGGATCTGGTCATCTTTAGAGTCCATTATTCTGCCTACCACACCTGCCCACCTCCCGGGTGGATCAGATACATAAGATACTGGAAAACACTTTGTTAAAATTCTATACAGTCCTAATAAAAGGATATTATGAGCTGTGGTAGAAATAACATTGAACTGGATCATAAGACTTAAATTCTAGATCTGTTTCTGCTACTATTTTGTTTTGTGATTTGGGGAAAGAAAATCACTCAACCCCTCTGGGATTCAGATTTCCCAATTTGAATTGTGAAGTATAGACATTGAGAGAGATAAGCCAACATCATACTATGACCCATAAGTGTTGTTCTTAATTTAAAGAAGATATCAAGCAAAATAGAACTTAAGGTATGTCCACGTGAGGACACAATTACTACTGGAAAGGAATCTCCCATTTCCTGGTGTGCTACAGATTTAGTAGTAAGTCTGAGGAGTACACTAAGGGAATGCTTTTCAGAGTTCTGTTGGGTTCATATATAATTCTCCAAGTCCCAACTGTGAAGAGTAGATCAGAGGTTGTAATCCCTAATTACTTTATGAGGAAGCTTTTATTTAAATAGCTTAAATGGTTTCACAAAGATCATATAATCAGTTAGTGGTGGAGTTAAGACTATTATTCAGATCTTTTGACAAGTTCCATGCACACTCAGCTAACACATTTCCCTACCTCTCTGCCATTTAAATGCACTTACAGCCCAGGAGTAGCATATAGAATTATGATACATCATACTTTGGACTAACCACAAATGATCATAAAAGTCTTTTAGAACTTATTCTCGTGAAATTTTAAGGGTTTAAAGTAGTTTTTTATTTTCTCTTGATTACAGCTGATGGATACATTAGTCCCTGTTGATAAATTGTCCCTTCATATTTCTTTATGAACCAATTCTTCCTGCCTTCTGCCTTGCTTCAAGTACTGATAGAAATGGCATATACAGACTGCTGCATATTGGCTTGTTCTAGAGAAACAGTGATTATGGAGATGGCTGAAATGGATGGATTAGCCTTACTAAAAAGTGGTTTGCTCACTGCAGCGAATGGATGCATCCTTTATGTCACAACAGAAGTTGTATCATTATATGTTATATCAATTTTGGAAGGCTTTGTGTGTGCATAAACAACACTATGGGCATATATTGACTTTCTGTACTTGCCATGATCCTGACAGGAGTAAGAGCACTTGAAAAAAAGAGTGATTGTGGAGAGCTTAATGAAGGGACTATTTTCCAAGGTATAAGGGACAGTACATGGCTTGTTAGAGTTAGTAGTGGCCAGGAATAGTTACCATCTCTAAGCTTGAAGGAAAGGGAGGGTAGGGACCAGTTACTTGAACTCAGAACATCTGGACCTATGGCAAGGGCATCTGATAGGACCTGCAACCTTTAGTAGAAAACTCAAGAGGGAAGTGGCCAGGGAAAGTTATACCCTAATTCTATGTACTTCTAACCCAAGAGGAAACCAGAGGAGAAAGGAACTGTCAGTGCAGTCTTTAAAAATCAGCTTCCAGGGGGATTCCTGGGTGGCTCAGTGGTTTAGCGCCTGCCTTTGGCCCAAGGTGTGATTCTGGAGTCCCGGGATCGAGTCGCACGTCAGACTCCTGCATGGAGCCCGCTTCTCCCTCTGCCTGTGTCTCCGCCTCGCTCTCTCTCTCTTTAATAAATAAATAAATTTTTTTTAAAAAATAAAAATAAAAATCAGCTTTCAGAGGTGCAGAACAAGAAGGAGAAGAATGGAGGAAGCATGTGGAGAGGCCAGCGGAGGATACCCAAGACAGAGCTACCTCTGCCCTTATGTGATTTTCTCTGATAAATGAAGTGATGTTCCACTATAAGTTCTCTGTCACCACACTTCCTTTTCAGATATATTTAGAAAACATACTTAATAAAGTTGACCTTTTACCTCGCAAAGCATAAAATTCACAATCGATCTGTAATTTACACAGGAAATGCTTCTTACTCAGCCATATGACATGTTAGCATTCTGAGCTTTTTTGAATAGAGGGTGACTGGCAAAAATAATACAAAATCATCTTGCAAGTGGTTCAAATTGTAAAAGGTCTTGTTTTATCTGTAGCTCTCAGCTATCATATTTCAAAATTTAATCTCGATTCATTTTTATCACTTTGGTTTATTTTCAAAATTCTATTTTGAAAAGATTTAATATTTTAGAGTTAGTTTAAAAATCTATTTAAAAAATTAGATCACAATTCTAAAAACTGGGGGATGAAAGAAGGCCCGAATCATTACCCAACAATAAACTAATGGAGACTTAGATTCTAAAATGCTAGATTTTAGGTTCATTTTGAGTTTTCACCTAATAAAAAAAATAAACAGGACTCATTGTTTATAATTTTCATTTTTAAGGAAATGATAACTTACTCATTGGCTCTTATTTATTGATCTGGTGTAATTTCACCTATGCTTTGATATTTTTGTTAAAATTTAGTTAGCAATAAAATGACACAACTTGTGATCTTCCCCACCTTTTCTTCTTCCTTGTAATGGTCAATATCATCAAAGGGGAAATCTTAGCTCTGTAGTTTTCATGCTCTTTTGATCATCAGAAAATCTTTTTGCAAAGACTAAAGTAAATTAGCATCAACACTAAAGCACAACTAAATGTATACTATTTCCATATGTTTAGGTGCAATGGAAAAATAAAAACAGAGGGTGAAATCTCAATTTTAGCTGAGAGAATGATTATCATAGAACATTGGCTTTTGGGGAATGGCATTGACCTTCAGTAATAAATGATAATAGCATCTCTCATTTAGTCTATTCTGTGATAAAAGGAAGCTCTGCATTAAGGTAGCTTGGGGTTAAAAATAACAAGATATTCTGTTCTTTCCCTTTTTGAAAATTCCCTTTCATGACTTCTTTCTAAAGACAAGGTCAGGAAAAAAGACAAATTTAACTATGTAGATGACTATGATTATGGAATGATTAAATTTGGTCTTTCTTAAAATAGATTTTGTAAACTGAGAACTACAAGGTTTGTCTGCTAAGAAAAAGCAGCTCAAAACCCATTCACTCACTAGGCATTAAAGAGACTATTACTTATTCTTACTTTGACAATACACAGAATTGTTGGTTTCTTACAGTGATAATCCACTTACTCATTTATTCACTAAGTAGTATAGACAGGAAAATAGTAATAATTTAGTCTTTAAATTTGTGGTAAAACAGTTAAAATATTTGAGGAAAATATATCTGTTATTCAATATATTAAGCACCATAGAGTTAAATAATGAATATTACAGCCAGATCTTACTCATTTTGCTATTTCCAGTGCCTTGCACAGAATAGATGCTCATCAACAAGCATTTTTCTGCTCTTTAGTTTATTTGCAAGTTAAGTTTTCATTATAAATGGAGAGTACACAATCTTGGCTAACAAAGTTTATTAAACTATTTTAAAGTACGATTAGTATTTTGAATTTTACAGTATGTCAAAAGCAGATGATTTTTGTTCCATGAATTAACAGGTTGTTGGGACAATATGAGAAGCAGTTTTCTTATTTATTTATATTTACACGCTTCTCTCATCAATCACTTGAAATGCCTGTAGACAGGGGTGTACAGGGTTGACGTGTGGGTTGCTAGTCAATAGAAGAAAGTTTCTACTAGAGCTGAGGTAGATCCAAGTACCTACTTTAAAAAAGATGTCTGTAAGGGAAGCATTGTATAGCTAATATTTCATCAGAACCATGCTCTTAGAATACCACTCCAAAAGATTTTTAGTAGAATAGAAAATTTTAAGTCTGGAGAAATAATTTTGAGAACTAGAAAATGTTCGGTGTTTTGCTCTTTATTGACCCAATCCCCAAATCCAACGAAATCTAATTTGCAAGTTATCTGAGAACATAAACTCCAGAGCCCTTTATTTTTTACTAACATTGTGATTTGTGGCAGACAGCAAGGCAGGAATCAGATCACTATTCACATTTCTCATTTCAACCTGGAAGAACACAAACTTGCTCCCTCTCGCTCTCTTGCTCTTTCTCTCCCTTTTTTTTTCCTTTTTGTCCCTCTCTTATCTTTCTCCACCATATACCTTTCTGCCTCACTTTTCTGCTTCTGCTTTCTCAGCCTACCAGAGACCTCACAGGAAGAGGAACAAAGTCGACATAGTGCACATTAGTGGCCTACATGGTGACAAGTCATATTAATGAAGAAAGATCACACATCTTCCATAATTGCCTAGGCAATGTGACAGTAACTGAGCCCTGCTTAGAGAGCCCACTCTACTTCTGGTGTGAGGTTCCAATAAGCATCGGTGGTGAATGACAAGTTAACCCCTTTGGAACCCCACCATTTTCAACACTCAGAGGACCTCTCTCATTAGTCTTATAAAATAAAGTATGAAATTCCAACATCAAATCACATGCTGTTAAATTAACAACATCACACTGCTACATATGACTTAAATATCTCCCATAACTTTATGACTGGAAAAACACTGTTCAGATTTCATTTACCAGTTTAAAAATAGCAAACTCTAATTTGAAACACATACACACATATCGTGCACACTCACTAATATCCCCTCTTAGGGCTAGGCAAATGTTCCCTTCTATCAACATAAATAAAATTCAGTATAATCACAAATTTCAAAATTCAGACTTGTCAAAAGATGATGTTTGTTATGAAACAAATCAAGAAGAAAATATTTCTTAGAGCCAAAATGACAAGCCACCATCTGTTAGGATGAACAATGGCTATTCATCTATTTTTAATGTATAAATCAACATAATTCTGTGTTTATTTTGACTTGAAGACAGTCCATAGATTATTACATCCCTGTCCAATGAAATTTCTTCTTCTTGGGTGGGTGAGCGCTGAGCAAGGCAAATAACAGATTTTAAATATCTTCAAATGGTGTGATATTTTTTTTTAAAGAAATCATAGGAAGATTGTCTTCCAACTTTGTCACTTTGTAGATCCAGACATGAAATCAAAAAGGAAATTAGAAAGATGCCCACAGACCACTTTAAGTTCACAAAAAGTCCGCAATAATATCACTGTGCTCATAAACAAGGAGGGGTTGCTCTTTGTAGACAGCAGAAACACTCATAATACACCAGGCACTCCAATTAAGTTTTGATAGAAGTTACGTCACGTTTCAACTCACCGCTGGATGTATGGGTCAGGACAGTACTGAAGGGTGGCACACCGGGAAGTTCCACAATTCATTTCCTTCAACTCTCTTTGACAATCAACAGATGGAGAACACTTCTAGAACACATACACATATACCTGTGTATATCCAGATACAAAGCCAGGAGGCTAGAAGCAATAGGGTCAAATGCTATCAGACATAGAAGTTTAGACACTTCCCCCTTCACACACATTTGCAAAGAGGCGGAGCGTTTCTTGATTTTAGCCAATGAGATTCAGCAAGTGACGAAAACATCAGAAACAGTTGATTCTTACCAGCCCGGCATCCTCTCCAAAGTTGTCCTTTCCCCTCTACCAAGGCTTTAGAGTCCTGGAGGTAGAGTGGCCACACTTGTTGGCAACTTGGAGGCATCTCTGAACTTCTGGTCTCTGGTGATTGGAGGCTGGCATGAATGGCATCAGAGTTTAATTTCAGCAGCCTGGACTTTTATAACAGGGCTGAGCTGATGAGTGTCCATCCTGCTCCAGCTAATTAATGTTTCCTTGTATCTGCATACTGATTTGATTTGAGGACTTCTGTAACTGCTTCTGGAGCTTTTTTTTTTTTTTTTTCATCTCCCTCCCCCTCTGCCCTCCCCCCATTCTCCCTTTCAGCCAACCGCCTGTTGTGGTCACAATCTCAAATAGCAAAGACAGGGAAATTCCTTGATTATATTTAACCTAGAACTCACTCTTCGTCTCCACTGAGAAAGAGATATCCATTCACATCCCGGAGAAGTTTTTCCTGCCCCAAATAAAAGAAAATAACTTTCATCGAGTTGTGTTTCTTTTTTAAAATAGTTTACCTCAACACACACACACACACACACACACACACACACACACACACACACACGATTTTCTTAAGGTAATAATAGTATATTATTTAAGACTATTTTGAAGCTTACAAAATTATTTCAAATTGCCTCTTATTGAAAACATTCTGGTTTATTCCATCTCTATCAGTCTGTCTTGCTTTCTTATTGTGTCTTATCCTTTTTGCTGGTTTTGGTTTTGCTTTGGCTTGACTTACTTTAGAGTCACATCACTAAATTCTTCATATATCCAAAAAATGGTAAAATATCAGAAAAGTCTACATACAGCCTAAGTTGCTTCCTTTCTGAAGACAGGCTGTAAACCTATCCTGGTTTTGTGGATTTGGAAATTGAATGAAATATGATTCAGAAGCTAAATTAAAATAGACTCCCGCAGGAAAAAAAAAAAAAGTGACGCTTGTGTGCTCAAGCGTCACTAATATGGCAAGTTCACATCCTCCAGTCACCCCGTTAATCACAGGTCACCTGCAAACGGGTAACATTCGTAGTCAGAGTTGTGAGACAATCTAAGGTTCTTTTCGGAGAAATTTGACATTTCCTTAAAAGAAATCCTCTTTCAAAATGTGTTTCATAAAAATATTTCATTTGTCGCTTCAGCCAGGATAGAAGGGAGAAGCTCTTTAAAACTTGTCATTCTCTTCCCTGACTTAACCAGAGTGTCTAACATCTGTGAATTGTGAAATTCACAAACATGTGGGCCTGAGCCCCAGCCAAATCAAACAGCTTGTTCTACAAAATGTGAAACTTGAAGGGAAGATCATTTTACTAATTAATTATAGATTTGTTAATTGGAGCCAGAGTGTTTGGCTTTACTCCTGCTATTGGAATACAGGTGACTGACCACACAAAGTTCTTAAATTGAAAAAAACTCAATTTCCTTTGACTATGCCCAAGCCGTGCCATCACACAGGGCCTTCTTTTTCCCATTTATGAAATGAGAGGTGAAATAATGATCTCTAGCGCAGTGCTTCTCAAATGTTAGTGCATCTATGAGTCACCTAGAAATCTTGTTAACACATCTTCTGGTTCAGTAGGTCTGTGGCAAGGCCTGAGACTCTGTATTTCTAAAAAGCTCCCACGTGATGCTGATGCTGCCGGTGCTTGCATCACATTTGGAATAGCAAGACCTAGTGATATTTATTTACTTCTAGGAAATAAGCAGAACTCATCTAAATATTTTGAATTACCAGGAGAGGCTCTAGACCCCCAAATAAGTTAGCAATTTGCAAACATTTCTACCGTGTTTTTAATTTCAAAAGGTTTATGGCCTAATTTATAAAAAAGAACATTTAAATGCATATCTTGACATCAATAGCTGTTATAAAAAATCCTAAACTTACTTAGCTAAGAAGGACAGATATTAAATGACAAAACATTTTACATAAATAATTATGAAATATATTGGGTCTTGTTGCATTGCAGAAATAAATGCAGAGAGCTACCTTGCCCAAGGGAAAAAAGGCAAACTCTCTAAGATTCAACAGCACACCAACCCGTAGCACACAACCATCTATAACCTGGGAAAATAAGTAGCAATTATACTATAATTACCATAATTGCCACTTATATTAATATTACATCTGTCTTCCCCCTGGAATCTCAGGTTACAATTGCATAAATTATTTCTGTGGTGCGCAAGTTACATGCTTTTCCAGCAACTTAAGTCTCTTAGGCAAAAGACTATCATAGAATGAGGTACACAGAAGCCTAGGAGAAGAAAATTGCCTCTTTGAACAAGACTTTCAAGTCTGAATGACGTTGCATGTGACGACTTTTGATGTGCATGTAGAGGAAGAGAAAGTTAAGGGCTTAGGGAAACAGCAGCATTTATGACCTGAAATTCTGGACATAAGTGAAAGGGACACTTTTCTCTTTCCCAGCTCCTAGCAGCTGAGAGTGTGCACTCTGCCAAACTCAGGTATTCAAAGCACAAAGTTTTCTCACTGACATCCATGGGCATTATTTCACTACAGCTCTTCTTTGTGCATCCATCCACTGATTACATATTTTCACGGCTGCTCCCCTGCCTTGGATCATATTTTGCGGCCCCTGCCCTCTGAATGTTTTTAAACCCTATCTGTATATATCCACATCTCACAAATCCTTTAGAGAACAGGAAGCCTTTCTCATCCCTCCAAGTGAAAGGAAACTCCTCTACCTCTAATGTCCTGAATCATATCGGCACTTGTGTAAGGGCACCTGCTACGTCCTTTGTGGATCTGAGAAAGTTTTGCATAAGCCCTGGACTTATGCACTGGACTATGAACAGGTTGAGGGCGAGTCTGCTAGCTGATTTGTCGCTGCATCTCCAGGGACTAGCAAAATACAGTTCAGTGGATGAATAACATATTTATATCTCTGCAAAAATTATCTAATCATAAGTAATACAAGTGATTTAAAGAGATCTTCCATAAAACACTTGGCTTTTTAGAATCAACTTTATTGATGTGTAGTTTACGTACAATGAAATTCACTAATCCTAAGTGTTCAATTTGAGGAGTTTGGACACATTATATACCATGTAGCCTTCACCACATCCAAAATACAGACTATTCCCTTACGCCAAAGGTCCCCTCACATCCCCTTCATAGTTAATTCTCTCACCACGGACCTTAGACAATCACTGTTTTACTTTTTGTCATTATATTTTAGATGTATATTTTCCAGAACAGCATTATCCTACAGAATTTTCTCTGATGAAGGGAATATTCTATATTTCCCTTGCCCAACAAGGTAGCCACTAGGCACATGTGACTATTGTGATTGGGGGAATACATTTTTATTTTATTTTTATTGAATTTTAATCAACTTAAACGTAGTCACATATGGCTAGTGGCTACTATGTCGGATAGTGCAAATATAGAATATCACATAAATGAGAGCACGTAGTATTTATGTATTCTTTTGTGTCTTGGTTCTTTCCTTGTCTTCAAGATGTTCTCCATATTTGAATAACTGGTTCTTTTTTATGGCTGCTGAATGTGTGAATTCTTCCCTTTTTTCCCCTTCTTGTTGTTGTGAAGAACAAATCTGGTCTTGGATACTCAATAATGGCTAGAAGCAAAAGTCCAATAGACTTTTAAAGAGTTCAATAATAATATATCCTAGTGGATACCTTAGCCATGTGAAATAGCTTGTTTTCTTCCAAGGTTGCTAAAGCTCTAGAGGAGACAGCAGATATGTAAAGAAACTGGCTAACCTGGATTTTGTCTGGTCTCTTGTGCCAACTTATTCCCTGACCTTAGGCAAGCAGCCGACTTTGTTTAAACCTTAGATTCTTGATCTTTAAGAGGATTCTTTTATTATAAGCAATAAAAACTTACTCTGGCTGAATGAAACAAAAAATGTGAAAATATGTTTAAAAAAAGCATGAAGATTCAGAGTGGAAGAGAAAGTTGAAAAATGAGATTCAGGAAAGGGCTAGAATCAGGATAGCTTCAGGGGTGTAAGTAATAGGAATGAATAGAGTCGCTTCATAATGCCACAGCAAGAATACAGCAGACCCAACAGGTTTTTCTGAACTTGAGTCATTTAGCTTAAGGTTCAAATTCTTCGAAGGAAGATTCCATGTTTGGCCAGGAGAAGTCTGAACACACTGATCAATAGCCCCACCAAGACTGGAGCAAAGAGAAAATAGAGTTTCTATTACCCAAGGAGAGGGTCAGTACAGGACAATTGAAAACAACAGATGCCTTATGAGGGGCTTAAAGTGGATGATCTCGCACATTCCTTAGAGCTCTGGCTGTCTGTGGCTGTGGGATTGGAGAAGCTGAATGTCTTTATTTCGGGTAACTAAACTTCAGGTCCCATCCTCTCCAAGTCATCCTGGCTGTGTCTCTTTTATAATGCGGGAATTAGGAGAGAACCTTTTAGCACACAAGGTGATAGAGTAAACTCATCAAGTGTTGATGAGGGCCTGAGGGACAGAGGAGTTTGGTGATTTTTGAGTCCTACAACACTCTATAGACCATTCCTTCAGATCAACCCCACAATTTCTATTTTAGTGGAAACCAAGTTCCGCTTTGGTGAGGATCCTACTAACCCTTCCAACTTTGTGCTCTATGAATCTGATATTTGCTGAAGTTGGGCATCTCGTAGGAGTAAGACTGGACCTAGAACTTCAGTGTGCTGGATTAAGGTCAAATGCTTTTTTATATCAATGAGAAAGTAGATGCATTGCAGCCTTAGGAACATGCTTCCTCAGATTTGACCTTTACCTTTCATAGGTCACTGGAATTCATCAAATAGAAAAAAACACATAGGTAAGCTAATGTCTCAGAGTCTACTGAGAAGAAAGAAGATGCTTTGGGGGTGGGGGGCTCTGAGAAAAGGGACACTTGTCTATTCAGAGGACATGGGAGGAAACACAGAGGCCCACTGGGGAGGGAGGAGGTTGGCAGTTTCCCTAACAGACAAACCTGATACTCTCTAAGTCACACCCAGTGTCCCAAAGCAATGTGGGTGGGCTTCTTTTCCAGACATCCCTGAACAGCTGTGTGAGGGCTGCTCCTCACTCCCACCCCTCCTTTGCTTAATGCCCACGTGAGTGAGAGATAAATAAGAAGACACAGGAAGTCCTTATTTGGCACTCGCCAGATTTTTTTCCCCCTGAACTATTCATTGAGGTGCAGATATGATGCACCTTATTCTGAATGTCTTGGTGTGCGTTTTTGAAAATGAGGAAATCTCAGATGAACAAACTTTATAAAATTTAATCTTCTGTATACGCCTTATTCAGATTTCTCCAATTATCCCAATAATGTCCTTTATAGCAAGAGAAAATCCTGACTCACTCATGTCCTTATGTCTCACGGCATAGATATTTTTGAAAGGTGCAGGCTAATTATTTTGTAGAACATCCCCTATTTTCGGTTTGACTAATGTTTCCTCATGATTAGAGGCAGTAATGCACTTTTGGCAGATACATCACAAAAGTGATACTGTGACCATAAGATTGCATCATTTCAAGAATTGCTCGGTTTTTGAAGCCCACCAAAAAGTTTTCCCCAGGGTTCATCTCAGAACTAGATTTAGCATAAATTTAATAGAGATAAATGCCAAGACCTCTTGTCTGCACAGTCCTGGGAACTACTTAGCAATATTCCTACATTGCCATTGTGTTTCTGTGAAATAGATGAATGTAAAATATTTGAACTATAATCTTCTAATGTTACTGTACCATTCTACTCCAATTTCCCCTTCATTGCCTTTTGCTTCACACAGAGGGGTTATAGAGGGGCAGCGGGAGTTTTAGGATCCAACCAAGAGCAAGTTAGACAGGAGATTCTTACAGTTTGTGTTTCAGAGGGATACATTTATGTGGTTTGTAGTTATCTTTGTGTAGGGTTCAGTTATTGCCACTCATCCGGTAGTGGGAATGGCTTCCAAGAATACTCCTTTTGCCCGTGTATTGACTCACTAGGCGCAGTGTCACCTGAGCCTGCGGCTGGAGGTCATATAGATATCCCCTATAATAACTACCATTGGAAATGTGTGAATAGTGGAGGAGAAACACAGGCTAGAATGTACAGAGCCAGAAACTAAACTGTGGAAACTATTCCTTCTTTTTTATCAGACGTTTAAAATTATAAGCAGTGGAATCAGTACTTATCAGTATTTACCAAGACCCAGGTTCTCTCCTATCTATTATGTAGCATATACAATTATAAGTGAACCATGTATTTTCTGGTAATTTATGATGAGTGATGCATTAAATAGAATTTATCCTTATGTTTGTATTTGTAGGAACACAAATGTGTGGCAGCAAGTGTGTTTGTTCAGCCTTAGAATGGGGTCATATGTGTGATATTAAGACTTTATATGTGATATATGTAAGAGACCAAGATTCTATGACTCTAAACTTGCAGGCTGTATTTATATATGATCCATCTATTTATCTATCTACATTAAATCACTTTGTTCCAAAATGATTTGAGGTAATTTATAAAAAAACATATGCTTGTAAGAAGACTAAGGAATACATATGCAGCATTATCAGTGGCCAAAAATAGGATAAAATGGGGAGTTGTTGTTGAATGGGTATAGAGTTTCAGTTTTGCAAGATGAGTAAGTTCAGGAGGTTTATTGCACAGCAATGTGATTATATCTAACACTACCTAATAGTACACTTCAATTGACAGTAAATTCAGTGTTAAGCATTTTTTTACTACAACTTAAAAATATTTTAATTTACCAGCATGTCAGTAAATGAGGAAACCAATAACCAGTAAAAACACCAAGGGTAGGAAAAATAGAAAATCAAGAACAGTATTTGTTCACAAAATAGTACATCAAGTTCTATACTTGTGCTTAAGGTCAGTGAACTTATCTGTAAACTTCTAAGAAGTTAATGGAAGGAAGACTTATATGTCATGTTTTTGATCCACAATAATAGCTGAGACTTGTTATATATAGCACATTCTAGGTATAAAATATATCTGTTAAAAAATAAGGGAGAAATTATGGCCTATATGAGTCTTCAAAAATTAAACTTTGGCTTCTAGACTGTCAGTCTAATGCATTTATTTGATTGCTTATTATAATAGTGGATGATTTTGTAATGAAGCCTGACTTTCTAGTGGCTTCCAGTATAATTCTCTTACAAGACTCTACGGCACTCACTGATTTGACAATTAATTCAGAGATTCAATATGTATATTCCTTGAGGGCTTCCTCCATGTGCCCATCAGGGAACCGGGGACTCTGGGTAGCAAGTGAGTCACTTTGATTCAATCCTTGCATTCAAATAACCCTCAGGAAAGTTGAAAATGATTTTTTTTCTTTTCTTCCCCTACTCCTCCTTCTTCTTCTTCTTCTTCTTCTTCTTCTTCTTCTTCTTCTTCTTCTTCTTCTTCTTCTTCTTCTTCTTCTTCTTCCTTCTTCTTCTTTCTTCTTCTTCTTTATTTTTTGTTGCTGTTTTTGTATTTTAAGCTTCCTAGACAAAAGGATAATGATAACATAGTTGTGTCTTTGAGTTACTGATGACCAATTTGTCCCTTGAGCTTTTGGTTTGGGGTATTTGGTGCCTGATTAGTGCAGATGAGTTAAGAATATATTTACTAGAATTCATGAAACATGTATGTAGGTAGGAGGAAATATAATGCAGCATTCTTATTTATTTTCTTGTGGTTTGAGCCCAAGAGAGTCAGCTATAGCTGAACCTCTCCCTCAGACACACATTCATTCACAAATTTGTGTCTTACTGTTTGAGTTCTGATCATCAGAAAGTCAGAAAAGCTATCATTTGTGGAAGAAAGGGCTGTGGGTGTGAGCCAAGAAAACAAGGTCTGATCTGTATATCCCAAAGACATGATTTCTTTCTTTCTTTCTTTCTTTCTTTCTTTCTTTCTTTCTTTCTTTCTTTCTTCTTTCTTTCTTTTTTTCTTTCTTTTTCTTTTCTCCTTTCTTTCTTCTTTCCTTCTCTCTCTCTCTCTCTCTCTCTCTCTCTCTCTCTCTCTCTCTCTCTCTCTCTCTCTCTCTCTCTCTCTCTCTTCCTTAGAGAGTGTGTGTAAGGGTGGGGTGTGGGGACCAGGGTGGCGAGGGGCAAAGGGAGAGGGAGAGAGAGAATCTTAAACAGGCATCACAATCAGCGTGGAGTGATGTGGAGCTGGATCTCAGGACTCTAAGATCATGACCTGAGCCGAAATCAAGAGTCTGACATTTAACCAACTGAGCCACCCAGGTGCCCCTATTTCTTAAATCAGTGAGTGCTTTCTGCTATGTAGATTCCTGAAATACACTCTTTGTCTATGGAGCACAGGTCCCAAAAGAGGAGTTAAGGACATTTGCAAAGGTTTGTTAATTTTTATTTTTGAAAATTACCTATACTCAAAGTTAAAAGGGAATTTAGAGATAATTTACTCAGAACATGTCCCAGCAAACAGAATGGTTTAAAAATAACAAGCCTTCATATAGTGCTTTAAATTTTACTGAGCACTTTCACATACATTCTCTCATCAGATACTCCCAGAAGCCATGTGAAGACCAGAACAAGTGGTATCACATGCATGAGGAAAGTAAGACACAGACAACTTGGATAAACTCACAATTACATAACTATCAGTGGCAGTAGCCTATAGTAGACCCAACTCTTACTTCCAGCTCTGAACTCATTTGCTCAATAGGATAGCATTAATTAAGTCCTATGGTATACCTGGTATTATGCAGGGCTCTGAAAAAATAAAAGTAAATAAAATACAATCTCTTTTCTCCATAGTACCTGTGCAAATCCAGAATTTTTATAGTGTTTGCATTTACTAAATGTTTTATGTCCATTATCTATTTAGATAAAAACCTAGGAGCCCTAGGAGTTAGATGTTATTATCTCCATTTTTCAGAGGAAGAGACAGTTGGCCAGACAGTGTTAGAGCCATGATCTGAACAAATTAGTTTCCCTAAAATTATTGCCACACTTCTGACCCCCTAAAAGACTCAGAATACACTGGGTGCATTTTTATGTTTTGGAGTCCCAGGCATGGTCCCTAGCACATGTCTCTCAATGTTATTTTTCCTGGTCCGGTTAGCCTATGATAACATAAGCACCACAAATGCCAACCCTTAAAGAAAGGCATGAGCTCATGACAAGCACCCACATTTAGGCGAGGAGTCAAGAATGTTAACTCTGCTTATTTTGAAATCTGGGTTGTGCACACTGTTCAAGCATGTGGGAGTGGATGTACTGATAAAATGCTTCTGTGGGATGGAAGTGATTCTCAGGGCACCCTCACAGGGGAATCCACATGGGATGACCCTTGAATATGTCTTGTTTACAGCAACATCTCTGACCCAAGTTTCTAAGGAGTAAATTTAAAGTACAACCTTGGAGGAATAACACCAATCTGAAAACACAACTACTCTTGGCTCCTTTTTTTTTCTATTTATTTATTTATTCATTATTTTTTTCATTGGAGATCAATTTGCCAACATACAGCATAACACCCAGTGCTCATCCCATCTTGGCTGCTTTTAGGTAGGTAACACACTACTCTGCCACTCAGCTACTGATCCATTTAAACCATCTGGATTCCTATCCGTATCTCCCATGTTTTACTTCTGAACAGAATAAATAATTTCCCCCATGGACCTAAATAACTATTTATGCTATGATAATGACTGCATCAATGTATTTTCAAAGTAAAAATCATCTTTCTTTTCAGATCATGAGACCCTCACCATAATATATAAGGACAAGAGTTTGAAGAGGTAGAAGAAAAAGAGAGAGGGAAAGAGAGAAAGATAGTAGGTACAATGATATTTATATAGAGATGTACATATATATGTGTGTGTACGTGTGTATGTATGTATCATGTATACTATATGTATATATGTGCATGTATATGCATGTTTATAATGAATGTATTAATGTACATACACAGTATCTATATATTTACTAGATAATCTTCCCTTCTAATTTGCTTCATTTTCTCCCAGTAATCAAAGCCTAAAAAGCAAGGCGAAGTTATTTAAAAATCCTTTAATGGAAGAAATAAAACAATCTAGGCAGTTTATTCTCATGGTGTGAAAAAACTTATATGGATAAGATCACAAAAGTAAAATAAAGGGAAGAAAGTTCATAAACTGTTAATAGTAATTATTTCTGGGTAGATGATTTGTCAGTGAAGAAAACATTTTCTTGCTAATACTTTTCTATAGTTTTCAAATTTTGTACAGTGAATATGCATAATTTTTATATTCTCAAATAACATATATGAAACAACTATCAAAAAATACTTCCCCACAGTATTTTTCCCTGGAAGGTGTGTCTAATAGAGTGATGACACAAAGTATGCCAGAATACATGGATCTAAAAGAATGTGTCTCAATTCTCTGATGGATGTGGACTACACAGGGAATTTTTACTAAGGAATGGAAAAACTGAGAGTCACCCTCATTTGAAATACACCTAGAAATGCAGTTCTAGAGGTTGAATTGAATTCAGAGAGTTTGCATGGGCTGGTTGGATGAAGATGGAGTTGTGCAAACCATGGTCACTAGGACAGGATGCAGTGTTTTACACAGAGTTTTCTCCATTGACAACCATTGGATTAGGAAGGAAAAAATCGCTTTTGTAAGAGATTTGTGATGGGATGTAGCAATCATGGAAATACGCAGCTCAACTCTCCCTATGTGGGGCACATAGCCAACTGACAGCCACAGCACTCTTCCTTCTAGCCAAATTGCTATCTCACAGAGGCCACACTACCTCCAGGCTCCTTCCAGCCAAGGACTGATCCTGGTGGGGCTACTAAACCAGGCCCATTTGGGCAACAAATGAGATATCTCTAATGGGTAATTTTGATTCAAGAATGCCTTATTGGCCAGGCCAGCTTTTCTTGAAACTATATTCCAGTCTGAAGCTCTTTCTCCTGAATCCTCCTTCTTGTCCCCTCTTCCTCTTGGTTTTCAAAGATAGTAATTATTACCCTTTGAAGTAATACCCCTCCTTCCTGGCATTCTTTTGCTTCCTCCCTTATCCTCCAAAAGCCCCTAGTACATCTTTTGCACATCTAATTCTATCTTGAAGTCTGCTCCTCAGAGGATGCAAAATGATACAAGTGAGCCTGAGAGTTGTCTAAGAATGCAGGTAGAAACTGGATATTTAGGGGCTGACTCACATGCCACCTGACAAGTAAATAAGGTGGCATCCACAGCCATGTGGAGCATGGGTAGTTTTTGGAGCAAGCTGGGGATTTTGGTAATGTTGACTTGGGAAACATCCACTGTAGCGGTAGACCTGTAGGTTCTAAGATTTAAGCTTTTAGGAAGTTATAGGGGTAATATTGCCTGCAAGTAAGTGAAAGTGTGTGGTTACTGCTGGGTTGCATTAACTCTCTGCAGAAGGATATTAAGAAATTGAGGGCACTTAACAAGCAGTTAAAGGCTAAGTGTGAGAGCCAGGTGGCCTCTTTGGTAGCTTACGAAGAGATGAGGACCTCTTTGCAAAAACAAACAAAGCTAAGCAGCATACAACCTGATGAAGTCACAGAGCTCCAGAGACATTTGGATGATTATTCAAGGCTGTGTAGAAACACCTGAGACCCAGAAATGTGGGATAGGAACATTAAGTGGTTGCTTCTGATAAGCTTGTTTGCAGAGTCTCTGTCTTAGTCAGTTGAGGCTATTACAGCAAAGTATCACAGACTGGATGATTTATAAGCAACAGAAATTTATTTTTCACAGTCTGGAGACTGGAAGTCTGAGATCAGGGTCTCAACATGGTCAAGAAAGGTTCCTCTTCTCAGTTGTAGACTTGTTGTGTTCTCACTTAGTGGGATGGGCTAGGCAGCTTGGTGGCATCTTTTATATGAGCATAATCCCATTCTTAAGGACTCCAGCCTCATGACTTAATCACCTCCGAATGGGCCCATCTCCTAAGGTCAGCACATTGGACATTAGGATTTCAACATAGGAATCTAGGGGGAGAGCAAAAATATGTAGATCATAGCACTCCCATAAGCCTTCAGAACTTGCAAAAATGGATCACTCTGTCCTAGTAAGAACCAGAACTTTCTTTATGCTGGAAGATGCTACTGAGGCCTTTCCTGGAAAAGCAACAAATATTTCACCTCAGGCATGCCCTTACCTTCCCTCTTGGCTACAAGTCTCTAAAATAAGGCTTATCATTTGTTCATGATAAGGTAACCTATCTGTCAATGATAAAGGAAAAAAATTAATTATTCACCCACAAAGTTGCCAGAATTAGCTAGCATGTACCAGCAAAAGTCAGAGAAATATCCCTGGGATTGGATTTTGAAGGTACTTTGTTGAGAAGACTGGAATATAAGACACAACACAAGAAATAGATCATTATGTACTTTTTCCTGACACAGAATTTGACACCCTGGTAAGGACCAGCTTGGATGGGGCAAGCTTACTGCTGAAGTGGCTCTTAAAAGTCTAGAAAAAGTGATGAACAGTGATGAGTGAAGAGGAATTGCTTGCGTTTCTCTGGCAGGTGGTAGAGAAAGAATAAAGAGCTAAGGGAACTGGACGTGGTAGAATGGATAAATAATGTAAAGCCAGAAGACCTTCCAGGGGAATATGTTAGATAGGAAGGCCAAGACAACACATGATTTTCCAAAGCCATCAAAAATGTGCTGGAGTAAAGAGTAGTAGCATCACTAAGAAGTTCAGGCTCTCCTCCGCAGGCCAGAGATGGTGATAAGAAAGATTGCCACATAGCTGGACTCATTAATATCCATGGCAATGATGCCCATCTACTCCCTGGTAATAGAGGCCAGATGGTGCCATTTTTCTGTGAGATATTAGGAGGTCATAGTTATCATAATGACCAACAAGGCCAGAGGTACAGCCAAAGGCATGACCCACAAAGAGCTGTAGAGATGCTTACTAGATTATGGCATACCTAGAGGCAAAGTAATGGGAAACCAACAAGAATTATTCTTAAAAATACAAATGGAAAAAAGCAAGAAGGTGAGAGTGGGAGCTGAAGGTAGTCACACAACACAAAGTGACAATCCCTCGCTTGATTTCTTGATCTAATTCAATTATTAAATCTAAAATCCATTGACTGAAAAGGTAGCTGGATCCCTAGAAAAAAGAAATCTGACACTATGGTAAGTATATGCCACGGCAATTCCTTCTGTTTCCCTCTGAGACCTACAGCTGTAGTCAGCTTCAGGAGTGTGAACTGAACCCTGTACTTAGAAGTGCTCCTTATTCAACTTGATGTTGTACTGTCACCATCTTGAAATTCTTTTTTTTTTTTTTTTAAGATTTTACTTATTTATTCATGAGAGAAACACTGATAGAGGCAGAGACATAGGAAGAAGAAACTCCCTCAGAACGTGATTTGGGGATCTGGGATCATGACCTGAGCCAAAGACAGACACTCAACCACTGAGCTCTGCCATCTTGAAATTCTTAATTTTAAACAAGTGGCCCCACATTTTCATTTGTATTGGACCCCACACATATCTAGCCATTCTTACCCACAGCTATTGTCTGGGTGACTATACATTGGGTACAGAAGGTCTGAGTTGACATCAATTCCCAGAAACTTTAAGTATAATCATGGTCCCCTGTTGGGGTGGGAGCTCACATGAGTAGGTAATAAGTGCAGTCTTGGTTCAAATCCATCTCATAGTGGGTTCACTGTGTTTGGAAACCCACCCAGTGGTTATTTTCCCAGCCATCAAGTATTTAATTGGAATTAATATTTGGAATTATTAATAATTGGAATTAGACTGATGCCTACATTGGGTTCTTGGCCTTTGGAGAAAGAGTGATCAGAGTGGGACAGTTTAAGTGAAAACCTCTGAAACTGCTCATTCAGCCAGTGAAGTAAATAAAAAGGAATGTCACATTCTAGGAAGGATGGTGATTAGTGCCATCTTTAAAGAGCTAAAGGATATAGAACAGAGATGAAGAGAATATTCCAATCATATCTCTGTTTAATTTCTCAATATGGCTCCTGCAGAACTCAGATCTATGCTGGAGACTAAGTGTAAACCCTTGAAAGCTCAATTAAGTAGTAGCCCTGATCGCAACTTCTATGCCAGAGAGCAAATCTTTGCCAGAGCAGATTAACAAGGTCTCAGGTACATGATATGCAATCATCAATTTGGTAAATGCATTCTTGTCAATTCTGATTATTAAAGAAGGATCATAAACAGATCATATTCACAAAGGACATGCAACAATACTCACTTATAGTTTTGTCTCAGGGCTATGTTAACCCTCACACTTCTTGTCATAATGTAGAATGAAGGTATCTGGGCTGTCTGGTCAACCCACAGAACATCATACTGATGGTATGGTATCAATAACATCATGGCGATGAGGCAGGACAAACAACAGATGGCCTTGCTGGAAGCCCTGATAAGATACATGTTCTCCAGGGCTATACGAGATAAACTCTACAAAGATTCAGAGTCCTATACTTCAGTAAAGTCTTTAGGGATTGACTTGTTAGGAGTTTGCCAGAATATGTCTTCCAGAGTAAAAGAAAAATTGCTGTGCTTGCATCTGCTACCATAAAAAGGAAGCAGAGATTCTGATAATTCTTCTTGGGTTCTGGAGAAAACACATCCCACACCTAAGAATAGCACTCCGGCCCACAAACTGGGTGCTCTCGCCCATATGCTGGATGACAGAGAAGACTTCAGGGATCTGGTGGGAAAATATGTAGCATGGAGCTTATGGTAAGCTCTTCCAGGAGGAGAATCAAGACAAAGACCCTGATATTCTGGAATATGTCCATACCATTCACAGCTGACAAAAAAAGTCTTTTGGTAAAACAGCTCCTTCTATGTTACTGGGTCTTGGTAGCAACAGCATACTTGGTCATGGGGCACTAAATGGCCATGTGTCTATAACTACACATCATTAGCTGGGTTATTTCAGTTCTTCTGTATCATAAAGTCAGTCTAGCATTTGTCAAGCAGAAGATGAAAATGGTACATGTAGATTGCACCCAAGCAAGGCACAGCTCCATTAGCTGCATGAGCAGGTAACTCAGATCCATGCAACCTCTCTTTTCCTCCCGCCATCACTTACAACAGTTGTACCAGCAGCCTTCCTATACTTTGCACCCAAGACCAACTGAAGGAGGTGGAAAAGCTTGTCTATGGCCTTCAGCCACAGACAAACACCTATGACTTTGAATAAGGAAGAGAAGGGAGTATCCAAGAGATGGAAAGAAGACAGTGCATTTGGGCCAGAGTGAGAGAGGGGGGAAAATGGCACAAGAGGAGAGTCACATATTCAGGAGCCAGGTTATACCAAGCCAGAAAAGGAGTTGGGTCTTATTCTAAGAGGAATGGAAAAATTTTGAAAGATTTTACCCAGAGATGTGACATGATCCAAATAGTGTTTTTAAAAGATTGGTTTGTCCTGCTTGTGGAGAATATTCTGTAGGTAGGGCAAGAATGGACCAGGAAGATTAGTTAGGAATCATATGGATTAATAGCAATCCAAATCAAGACAGGCCCTCGGCCTACCCTGTGAATGAGTTACATTGTCCATCCTTGAGTGGGAAGTAGCTGTGGAGGGGGATGACACAGCCTCTCTCCTACAGCTCACATACCAGTGTCTGACATTCTGACCAACTCAGTTTCCAAAATATACATGGTATAGTATCCGTATAATTTGGCAGGATCAGTACACATGAACACATGTAATACTAAGAGCTTACCCTCTGTGCCATATCTTTTTAAATATCACTCCCAATATCTTGCCTTTTGAAAGTCAACTCCTATACTGAATTACAAATTAAATGCATTCCACATGAATCTCTGCCCCTAGTTCCAGATTAAAATAAAACAAGAGAACCAAAGTGATGAAGAGAATTAAATCTCTGTATATATATCAGTATATATGGAATTTCTTACAATAAGCTGAATGCAATAAATAAAGGAAAATAAAAAGTTCCCAGTTAAACTTGTTGAGCCAGTGAGGTTGCCTGGGTTGCTAGCTATACAGGATGAAACTTCCACAAAGAATAAAAAAAGTCTCAAGAACATTCCCTAACCTTGCATTTAGTCCATTGGATCACTCTTTTGAAAAAAACATCAGTGGGTGAGAATAACATATGCATTTCAGTGAAATCATTTTACTTCAGTTCTTATTTACTATTATGTTAATACTTTGAATATGACTGTTTTCCAAGGGGGAAAAAGGAAAAGCATTCATTTGAATAAACTGGCTCAGAATTTGTTCTGTGTTACATAAAACATACCTGTTATCCATGTATAGAAAGAACTCTAAAGTGAGTTTTAAAGACATAATCAATATTTATATTAAGATAATTTCTTGTTTATTGTTTGAGCATTTTTCATTTATCTTCACTTAATGGTTAGAATTTAGAAAATACAAGAATACATTGACACAATCAAGCTGGTGGTATCTCAACTAAATAGTAAGAGAAGGGCAAAGAAACGAAAATCATTATATGAAACCATAGTATCTTTTCCCTGAATCCTAAGATTAAAACAAGCTGCCCCATTCATTAAATCCATACTTGACATTCCAAGTTTTTTGGGGAAGACTATTGTGTGTTACTGGGAGGCAAGGATTTGTGAAGTTTTTTTTTTTTTTTTCTTTCTTCTTTTTAACTTATAGTCAGAGAGAGAGAGAGAGGCAGAGACACAGGCAGAGGGAGAAGCAGGCTCCATGCACCGGGAGCCCGACGTGGGATTCGATCCCCGGTCTCCAGGATCGCGCCCTGGGCCAAAGGCAGGCGCCAAACTGCTGCGCCACCCAGGGATCCCAATTTGTGAAGTTTTTAAAATGTACTCTTCTGAGGTGCCGGGGTGGTTCAGTCATTTAAGCATCTGCCGTCAGCTCAGGTCAGGATCTCAGGGTCCTGGGATCAAGCCTGACATGGGGCTCCCTGCTCAGTAAGGGGTCTGCTTCTCCCCTACCCTCTGCCCCTGCTCCCACTCATGCAAGTGTTCTTTCTCACATTCTCTCTCAAATTTTTAAAAATCAATAATTAAATAAAATGTATTCTTTTGATTTTAATATTGAAATGCTATCAATGTGTGTTCTTTGGAAAGATATTAAAATATTCTTAATTATAATCTTGACAGAATAATCCCAGGTCAGTGTTAAGGTAACAGATTATGCCATTGCTGATTGGAGCTCTAGCTTCAAGTTGAAAAAAAAATATAGGATAAAATACTTTCAGGGAAAATTTATGCGAATGGCTGATAAAATATTTAAACCACATACTGCCTAAAATTTGTTTGGAAATGAGGTACAAAATGAACCAACTCAAGTTAAATAAACAGCCTAAGAAAGTAAAATATATAAAATGTGTTTACATCACCAGCACTCTGGGATTTTGATCTGTCACAGTCCAACGCCTTAATCATTGCCTTGTCTGCTTGTGTTTCTCCTGTGAAAGACATCCTGGCCTCAGTCACCACAGTTTATCACATGTCCCAGAATTCAGGCCCCTGAGCTGTCGGACCAATCACAAGAAAATTCATTTCTAGAATTCTGATGACAGATGAGCTGGGAGGATGACAGTTAACGAAGTAAGGTTCATATGGTGAGCTCTATCGCTGCTCTAATTCCGCATAAACCTTCTTTCTCGGTCTGATGTTGTACTTGGTAATGGTCTCTCCCCAAGACTCTCCAGCGGTTTTCAAGAGTAGTCCATTGAAATTTTATGTTTTAAAACATAAAATTTAAAACCTAAAACGCCTTTCATTAGATTTTATCACAAAATAATAGAATATTAAAATGATGAGTTTTGATAGACTGTAGGTGATATTCAAAAACATTTTATGCTCATCTTAAAAACTATATAAATACATGGATGTGAAAAACACAATCCTACTACCCACTATTTTATGTTTTGGCATTTTCCTCCAGACCTTGTTTAAGGCACACAAATTTATGTATGTACTTTTGAAAATATGTGTGTATGTGTGTATATATATATATATATGATGTATTATATATATTCTGCTTTTTCACTTAACTTTATATAGGATAAATTTTTATATACTCATAATAGTCATAATTATCATTTTAAATTACTTTATGTCTATTGACATGAAATGTTCCCACTTAGCCATTGTATTAGAATAAAAATTCATTTTTTTTTCAATTTCTCACAGTTGGGAAAAAATTGCAACAAATACCTTTCCACAAATAACCTTTCTTCTATTGAGTTAACGTTTTAAAATAAACTTTCTATTTTGAAATAATTTTGATTTACATAAAAGTTGCAGAGATAGCAGAGAAGTTCCCATCTACCCTTCACATAACTTCCCCAAATGTTATGTCTTACATAACTGTGGTACATTTGTCAAGATTTAAAAAATCAACATTAACTAAACTAACTAAACAACAGACTCTAGAGAGCTACACCAGTTTTTCCACTAATGCCCTCTTAAAACTTTTGGTCGATATCTTTCATCAATTCCAGAAGATTGTCAATGTATTTTAAAATATAGACTTTACTCTATCGCCCCTTCCTTCTAACTTCTTGTTCACATTAAAAAAAAAAAAAATCTATCCTTCCCCGTTGCATTTTAGCCCAGATCTTCATGTTTACCATTTAATTTTTTAATCTTAATTTTTAGTTATCTTATATTCTGTGTCAGTCTGCTGCAAAGCTCATACCAAGTTTTTCTTCCCTTTTTCTTTTTTTAAAAATTAGCGTATTTTTTTCTTCTAGAAAAACTTATTTGATACTTTTGTAAAAAATGGGGTACTTGCGGGGCTCAGCCAGTTAAGCACCTGACTTTAGCTCAGATCATGATCTCAGGGTCCTGGAATCTAGCTCCCGGCTCTTCACAGAGTCTACTTCTCCCTCTTCCTCTGTCCCTCCATGCCTGTTCTTGCTCTCTCTCTCTCTCTCTCTCTTTCAAATAAATAAATAAAATATTTTTAAAAAGCAATAAAGTTGAGAGTCAACTTTAAAAAAAAAAAGCAAAAAATGTGGTGGTTCTTTGTAGTTTTTTACCTCCACATGTATTTTTTATGGTTGCATTTCATTTATTTAAATATATAATGTATTAGTTATCTATTGCAAGAAAATTAGCAAAACTAATTAAGCTTAGCAACATAAAACAACACATATTTATCAATTCCCAGTATCTATTGGTTAAGAATCCGGACACAACTTAACTGGGTCCCCTGCTTCAGGGATCCTCACAGGATCTCAGTCAAGCTATATCAGTCAGGGCTTTATCTGTATCTCAAGGCTTGACTCATGTGGTTGTTTGCTGGATTCAGTTCCTTTCAGGCTGTTGGATCAAGGGCCTTGGTTTGCCAATGACAGTTGACTGAAGGTCACACTCAACTCCTTGCCACATCAGAACTTGCTTCTTTAAAATAAGCAAGTCAAGGAGGCATAAGAGGATGCCGGCCAAGCAGAAGTCACAATCACACATAACCATGGAAGTGACATTCCATCACTTCTGATGTTTTCTATTTGTCGGAGCAAGTCCCTGCACCGGCTCTCCCACTCAAGGGGAGAGAATTATGTGAATGTGTGAATACTAAAAGGTAAGAATCAAGGGCCATTTTAGAAATCTGTCAGAATTAATTAGCTATTTTATAGGCCTTACCTAGTAGTAATTCCAGTATCTGAAGCATTTTCAGGCCCAGTTCTGCTCTGTTGGTTTTACTTCTTCTCACTCATGGTGACTTGTTTCCTTGTATGTTTTGTCGTTATTATTATTATACATATTTTATGTAGGCCGCACACCCAGTGTGGGGCTTGAACTCACAACCTTGAGATCAAGAGTTGGATGCTCCACTGCCTGAGCCACCCAGGTGCCCCATGTTTTGTTATTTTTGACTATGACTGTTCATTTTAATCAATTTTACTTATGGATTATTTTTTCAAATGCTCTGTTAACCTATCTACTCAGTAGCTGATTGTATAGTTTAAGATAAATTCTCAGTAGGGACTTGGTTAGAAAGTTAACCATTGGAGTTGATCATAGAAAGAGAAAGAGGGATTTTTGTTGGCTTTGTCTCTGGCTTCTTTTTTATTAGAACGGAAAGGAAAAGCTGTTTTCCAGATGAAGGCTGAAATTCTGAGTCATTGAGTGATACATACACTTTCGGAATATTTTTCCTAACAGAAATTTTCTTGAACAATATGGGTTTGAACTGTGCAGGTAAACCTATATGCAGATTTTATGTTGTTAAATACAGTACCATAATGTATTTTCTCTTCCTTATGATTTTCTTAATAACATTTTCTTTTCTCTAGCTTACTTTATTGTAGGAATACAGTATATAATGCATGTAACACATCAAATATATGTTAATCAATTGTTGTTGTTACTGATACTCTTTTGGTCAACAATAGGCTCCTGGTAGTTAAGTTTTTTGAGGAGTCAAAAGTTATACATGCATTTTCAACTGTGTGGGGAACTGGTGCCTCTAACCCTCATGTTGTTTCACTGTAGTTTAAAGGAAAAGCTATGGGGACACCTGGGTGTTTCAGTGGTTGAGCATCTGCCTTTGGATCAGGGTGTGACCCTGGGGTCCCGGGATCAAGTCCCACATTGGGCTCCCTACAGGGAGCCTGTTTCTCCCTCTGTTTTTGTCTCTGCCTCTCTCTCTCTGTGTCTGTCATGAATAAATAAATTGAATTTTTAAAAATAAATAAAGAAAAAGCTATGTAAGTGAAATGACTAAGTTGCAAAATGGTGGGGAGGGGAAGGAAGACTGGGACTTCAGGACTGTGCTGCTTTTGCTGTTGAAGGCAATCACAACTAGGTTAGAATATATCTCTTAAAAGTGACTACCTCTTATTTACATAGGAGTCCAACAGTTTCCAGCAAAGGAAAAGCAGAAATCAGGTATTTTTTTAAAGATTTATTTATTTATGAGAGACACCAAAAGAGAGGCAGAGACACAGGCAGAGAGAGAGAAGCAGGCTCCTCACAGGGACCCTGATGTGGGACTCGATGCCGGATCCTGGGATCACACCCTGAGTCAAAGGCACATGGTCAACCGCTGAGCCACCCAGGTGTCCCAGCAGAAATCAGTTTGAAGCACTAATCTCTCACCTTCTTTGGCAAACAAAACAAGACAAAATAAACTCTGAAGGGAATAAACTCTTCTGCGTTCCCATGCTTTACTCAAGAAGAATTAGAATTAGTATATTTATCAAAGAGGAAATGGGTCTTACCTTAAACTTGGATTAAAAAGAAGATAGCAAAACCTCAATGACCCACACTGAACATATAGTCCAACTTCTTCACCTTCTAGATCGGAAAAGACAAGCCCAGAGAGGGGCAGTGACTGGCCTGGGAACACACAGGGGGTTAGAAGCCAAATTGGAATTAGCACTGCAGCCATCTGCTTCTAGTCCAATGTTGGTTCCAGTGCTGCATTATCGTTTATATAGAAGGGAAGAGTAATACACATTCAGCATTTCAGGAATCAGCACATGTGCCTGTCCCTCTATATAACTGGTTTTCAACCTTCTTATATTCTTAGCAACTGAGCCCTGGTAAAAGAGACTCTATCCTTTTGCATGAAATGTTTATCCTTCAGAGCTTATTTACTCATGCAGCTGAAAGGTGCATAAATGAATTCTTAGCCCAGGAGGGTATCTATTGCAGCACACTGGCTCTGTGCTATTAAAGAGAAGCCTGTGCCTCTATTTTAACAACATAGTGTTCATTATTAAATAGCAGACTCTACGAGCTATATAATTGAACATAGGGCAATCCAGAATTTGCGAACAGAACTTCTGGTACAAAAAGAGAGTGTGTGAAGTCAGTGTTGTGATGCAACAGCCATTCCCTGCAGCTCAAAGAGGAGACTCAAAAGCACAGTCAAAGAGAATTAATATTTTCTGGCGAGGATGCCTCACTGGCTGCACAAGGTGATTTTACTGTGCATTATACTTTAATTATAACTGCGCTCTAGCCATCTGCTCTACTTCATTCCCTAATTATAGATGCAAAAAGCATTTCACAACTCCCACCCATAAAAAAAGATCTGAGGGATTTCATGGCAGACTTGCTCTGAGCTCCTCCCTCCTTTCTTGGCCTGTGGACTCTCCCTTCAACGGTACACTTGAATAGACCAGGAAAATGTTTCTGATGTGCTGATCATGTCAGAAGGTCTGGAGTGTTCCATTCATTAATTATTCTCTTCTACTGTTATTAAACACACTGTGGCCAGCTTCTTATGCCATGGTCATATGTGACTTCCTAGCCACATATCTTTTTTTTTTTATTTTAACCATTTTCTTTATTGGGGTATAACTGGCATACAGCATTATATTAGTTTCAGGTGTACAACCTAATAATTTGATACTTATTTATATTTCAAAATGATCACTACAATAAGTCTAGTTAACATCTGACATATCTTTTTGGTATCCACTCTCCTCCCTAAAAAAAATTTAAAACTTTGTCTTCTTATTTTATTAATTTTACTTTATTTATCTCCAATGCTACCATTTCAAATATCTCAAACGCCTTTGGAGAATCCTACCAGAAAGCTGTTGTCCTCATTTTTTTTTTTTCCAATGGAGAGGAGAGATTTCAAGAATTTATCTGTTTTGTTGTTGTTGTTGTTTTTAAAGATTTATTTATTTATTTGAGGGGGAGAGGCAGTGGAAGGGGGGAAGTGGAAGAGGGAGTTTTTAAAAAATTAATCAATTAATTAATTAAAGAGGGGGTGGGGAGTAGCAGAGGGGAGGGATGAGCAGACTCCGAGCAGAGCTCAGAGCCTGATGAGGGGCTCCATCTCATGACCCTGAGATCATGACCTGGGCTGAAATCAAGAGTCAGAGCCTTAACCAACTATGCCACCCAAATGCTCCTAAAGATTTTCTTTGAGGCAAACAGTTTATCAGTGGCTGAATAAGGCTTGAAATCACATCTGTCTGTATCATTTGCCACTCTTTCCCACTCATCACTATCATGTATCATTTGAAAATGGTACTTAAATTCCCACTGGGATTACTGAATTGTGCTGAAGCCAGCTCACTGGGATCACAAGAGCAGATTGTATAGGACTCTTTCTGACCAATCACTCACGACCATAGCTTGAAATTGGCCATGGTGGGAGTACAAAATCAGCAAACACTACAAATCAGAGCTTCCCCTGCTTCTCTCAGGTCAGGTGTTAACCACTCACTAGAATCTCTGAAAATGGGAAATAGATCTATGCATTCTCAGAAAAATAACATAATTTGGAGCACAATGACCTCTTTACCATTGGATTTGAATAATGTATATGTGAACACTACTCATGAATGAGGAAAAGCTAAGTTCAACTAAACTTTCTCCTATGACTAAAAACAGTATGGTCAAGGTGGTAAACTCAGAATTTTTGAAGAGTTTTCATGGTTTTAAAAGCAATCATCAGGTTAAGAGCTTGGGTATCCAGCAAGGCTCAACATGATATACAACAGTCCCAAAGCTGGGTTTCCAGGAAAGTAATAGGTCCTTGGCATCCAAGTTCACTCCAACTGGATATGTGAAGCATATGAGGAGATGCTTTCTGAAAGCTAGATTTGAGCATTTCTGAAGAAAAGGAAATGAGCACAATGGCTTTTTCAAGGGTGCTAAAAAGAAACAACTTAGAAACTCCCTGTTTCCCTCTCACCAAGCACAAATTGCAGATATTCACAAGATTGCAGTTCAAATCCAAGAGCAAAGTCATTAAAAAACACACACACACATCCCAAACCTGAACTGAAGAAGAGTTTAAAACATCAACCATGAAACCAAAAATAAGCACCGACTTTCTAGACAGAAAATGAAGTGTAAGCTTTTTACCAAACATCTAGTGCAAATCTCAACTCACAAAGTAATAGAAGCAGAACACTAAAATTCAGCACATGTTATACTGATTAGAGATTCAGTTAGGTTCTCTATATAGCAAAGACAGCTGCATCAGATGGTATGCATGCTTCCTAATGGACATTTGAATTTATATATGTGCTGATCTCCAAAATTTATTTGTGGTGACCTCAAAAGTACTTAGTCAAAGCCAATAGGAAGATTTAGTACTAACATGAAATTGCCAGATTCTACAGATGTGTTTTTTTTTCAGCCATTATTGGATTTACCTTCGGAGAGTCCCTAAAAGGCAAGTTTATTCAGTTAGTACAGTGCTGATAGTCAGGAGTTTTATTAGTCCTAGATCTGATATTAATTAGAATAAAAGCTTTAGAGAACATCCAGAGCAGTGGGGAGCAGTATAAAGAGGCAGTAGAGTGTGATTACTAAGAGAATGGATTTAGGAGAGGGACTGCTTGATTTACCCCCTACCAGTGCTACTTACTAGCTGTCAGACTTTCAGCAAATTAGTTAAACTTTACGTCCTTTGGTGTTCTCAGTACTATAGTTCCCAGAACTGCCTGCCTCCTGGGATCATGGTAATAATTAAAGAATTATACATATAAAGTGTTTAGAATAGTATCTGACATGTAGTGACTTTTACCCCACTTAACCTCCTCATTTTACAAGATGAAATTACTGAAGTGTGGAGAAGTTAGATGCATTATTTGAAATCACATGGCAATTTAGAGGTAGAATTAGGATTAGAACCCAGGACCATTGTTCTACCACCTTCTCCAGTAGTGCTAAATAGATTATTTACATTTATTTAATTAAACAAGTATTGTCAAACTCTTCCAGGAGTTGGGATTCTCTGAGCACTTCCTCCAATGCAAAAGTAAATAACAAATGTAATTCTCAAACAGGATCTTACAATTCCAGGTGAATTGTTTTCAACTCTTCAACATGCTACTACTTCTCAGTTATGGAATGATATCTCATTCATTTGTTTGTGAAGTAGGACAAATTCAATGACAGTAAC
This sequence comes from Vulpes lagopus, assembly GCF_018345385.1. Classification (NCBI taxonomy): domain Eukaryota; kingdom Metazoa; phylum Chordata; class Mammalia; order Carnivora; family Canidae; genus Vulpes; species Vulpes lagopus. The sequence continues at coordinate 20,395,000 of NC_054840.1, forward strand.
ATAAAAGGTATCAGAATGCTTATGTATAGGAATGATGTAAAAGTGATTTAATAATGAGTTGCATTCAAAAGACAGGAAAGAACAAATGAAGTACAAAATTGGATAAACAATTTTCAGATTCAATACAGACAATGACCAAGCCATCTACCAAAGAGTTTGACATGGGGACTTGCTCTGTGCCTCAAGAGAAAGGAAATTCTCCTGAAGGAACTATAAAAATATGGATTAACAGCACAGAACCTTTATAGGTTGGTTTTGGTAAACTCCTTAATCTGCAGCCCCAAAAACAGCTCATAAAGAAGAAATTGCCTGACTTCATTGAACATTACTGTCACTACTACTGCTCCTGCTGCTGTTGCTATCAAACATGTTCATTTCCTATCATTATTCACTTTGGGCGATCTTCAACTTCTGAAAGAAAGATTATTAATTCATTATTTTCTCAGAGTACTCTAATTTCAAAAGCAGGATAGAGGTGGAGCAGAACAGGAATCAGGCTGTGGTTGTAAGTCCAATGCCCTGGTAAATAATGGGAACTGATGGGTCCAGAGAGTTCATAGAGTCTGAAATCCAAGGTTATAGATTACCTTTCCATGCCCAGATGGATACAGGTTGTGAGGTTGAGGCAGTGATGTGGTTGGTAGCAGCAGGAAGTTGCCCACCCCCCAAAATGGTCAAAAGTCACCTGGGGAGGTGAATATAATGTTGAAATAATTTCAGAGTTTGGAGATGAGAAAGCTAAAAGAAGGTCAGAGAGCTAGAGGGACTTAGAGGTATGCTTGGGAATTATCCAAACCTGTTTGAGCTCTACATTTCTGCTTTGATATGGTCCAGGTTGTGGTAATTCATGCAAAACCTTAGCAGTTATGGCTCAAAACATAGGGAACTCTCTTCCACATCTACTTTCTACTTGTTGTCTCCCAAGAGTTAACTCAGCTTGGGACTTCCAGGTTCCTTGCCACAGATGCAAGAAGCTCTATGAGTCTGGTTTCTGCCTCTTCCAGACTATTCAGATGGATGCCTTATGCCTACCTATGGTCTTTCAGATTTTTTTGACCTTATACATCTTAGACCACAGGCCAGGCTGGACCAACACCCACCACAGCCCCTGGAATTCTAGTTTAGGTCCAGCCCTCTGGTCCTCACCAGACAAGATTTACCTGGACATGGTTACTGGTGGTATTGCCACGGCTGTTTATTAGTCAGTCTCATATCCTGGTGTCAAGATGCTATGCAATGCTTCATAGTGTTGAAATAAGCTTATGTACCATGACCATTGCTTTTCCTTCTGTATAAATTAGATAGTCTTCTTTGACCCTATCTGGTGTGAAGTTCATGGAGTTTATTGATCTGTAGTTTTATATCTTTTATTTGCTTTGAAAAATAGCCAGAATTTCTTCCAACATTGCTTATGTTTTCCTCTCTCTCTCTAGTCTCTCTCTCCTCCTTCTATATTCCAATTATATGTTAAGTTTTTAAAACTTGTGTTTTGTTTCTTAGATGCCTTTATGTTTCATTCTTTTTTTCCCTTTGGTGTTAAGATCTGGATATCCTCTGCTGACCTGTCATTCAGCTCACTTGTATTTTATCGATTTGTTTCTAATCTGCTACCAATTCCATCTACTCAATTCACAAGTTCAGTCTAGAATTTTATAGTTCTAAAATTCCATTTAACTTTTTATGAATTTTAAATTTATGGTGAAATTATTTATCATTTTTTTCTATTTTCTTCTATATTAATCCTAGTTATTTATAAGCCCCTGTCTGCTAACTAAAGTATGGCTTGTATACAACATATATAATTATCTACCTTTTCCTCAAAGGTTTTAGTCATTTCATACTCTTTTTACCATGTTTTATAATTTTTAACTTAATTTTAGATGCTTTGAGGGAAACCTGTTGGAGATCCTGAATAAAGTTATCTTCCTCCATATAGGATTAAGATTCCTCAGGCAGGTAGACAATAATATCTGCACATTATCTCCATCCTGTCAATGACTGGTTTTGAACTTTGTTAGGTCAGGTCTGATTCAGGATTGCTCGTACTTTGAAAGGATAGCTCTTACTCTTAGTCCCTAATTATCTCTCTCAGCTGTGGTACTCTCTGACAAGTCAACTGAAAGCTTGGGTACCCAGGCTCCTCCATCTTGGTAGGGTTAGAGCACCAATATCTGTGTTCCCAACACTTCATGGCTATTTAGATCTCTGATCATATCATCAATCTCCACACTACTCTTTCTTCTGAAGTTCTAGTCTTGCATTTCATGCCCAGTTTTAGAGTTAGCTAATAACTCCAATGAAATATTTATATTATATGTTGGAGTTTGCTTGTAGAGCTTCCACTTCTGTGTGTGTGTGTGTGTGTGTTTGGTTTTGTTTTGTTTTACCTTAAATCTTAGTCATTTAGTAGTGACAAACACCAGCCTGTGACTTCTCTACAGGTTAAGACTAGCGCTTTCCACTGGAGCTCTCTACCACCCATCCCCAGATGTCCTGCTGTGTAAACTAGAAACTTCTCCCAGGGAAAATGCTAGATCAATAGTTGTGCACATTTTCTTTCAGGATTCATAGCTGTGAAGTTACACCTGCATTATTTGCTCTTAAATTCCTTCTAAAATTTGTTTTATATATAAATATCAAATATACATATTTTTGATAGGTATATTTTTCAATACAATACAAACTGTTCTATCATGGCTGAAATCCAAAGTTACTAGGCAACTTAAAAATGTAAACAGATGTTTATTTCATAATCCATATATAATTTAATTTGTTTTCAGTTTTAATTAGATTTTGGGGGGAGCCTGAGTGGTTCAGTTTAAGTGTCTGCCTCCGGCTGAGGTCATGATCCCAGAGTCCTGGGATACAGTCCTGTATAAGGCTCTTTGCTCAGTGAGGAGCCTGCTTCTCCCTCTCCCTGTGAAACTTGTGTACTAGATATAAATGAAAAATTCAGTATTGAGCAAAAATGAAGTAAACACACATAAACCAGAAGGGTTGATACAGTTCTGTGATTATCATATCTGGATCTGAGTTTCTAGGTAGCCTAAGCAAAAAAGAAAACATTATGAAATATATAAATCTCATTACCAGAAAAAGTATGCTACTTTGCTACATCTGCTACTTACACAGAAAATATATCTTTTCATAGTATGGAACATTTTAAATAAAATATTTTATGTGAGACTTTCTACATATGTTTTATCTAAAATGCTGAAATAGTTTCTACATTAAAAGCCAACATGATGTCATTACATAATAACAGAATAAATATATATTTCCATCGACAACAGATGACAATGGCCAAATGTTTACAAAAACCTAAAGAATAATATAAGCTCCTGCTATCTTGTTTTTGTATATTTACCTTCTTATAATTATAGAAATTCCAATAAAATATAAATAATGAATGGAAATCCATATTTACTTCATTATGCATTTGATTTTTAAGAATAGTATCTAAAGGCATTGGGGTATTGAAGCATTGAGGAAATTTCACCAGACAGATAGATAGATATAGAGATAGATATACATCTCACACTAGTCTGATAAACTCAGAAATGAATATGTAGCCAGACTAACATCAAGGTACCAACATATTGCTAACAGATTATATAGAAGGGAGCTGGTCAAATTTATTCTAATGCATTGTAAGATGGTCCTACTAGTGGATGCAGCTGAGTTTTTTTTTTTTTAAGATTTTATTTATTTATTCATGAGAGACACAGAGGCAGAGACATAAGTAGTGGGAAGAGAAGCAGGCTCCATGCAGGGAGCCCAATGTAGACTCGATCCCGGAACTCCGGGACCATGCCCTGAGCCGAAGGCAGAGGCTCAACCACTGAGCCCAGGCATCCCTGCAGCTGAGTTTCTAACTTAAGTATATTTGTCCTTGTTGAATGAATGGATGCATGAATGAATAAATAAATAGATGAAAAAGTGATTTTGGCCCCACACTTGAGGACAGTGCTCACCTCACAGATGGGAGTTAAATGACCCCAGCTGTGGGATTTGGAGAGCTTCATGGGTGATGAACCAGGCATCTCAGTATTCTGCTTTCCAATTTCATCACATTCTTTTATAAGCCATCTGTAACATTACAGTGATACCTCAATTAACAAAGCTTTTGGAACAAAGCTCCTTTATAATCAAGTTGGCAGCACTGGCAAAAGCTCATAAACATGCAAAGCATGCTACCATGTGTCATTCAGCTCAGTGACAATGTTCCAATTAAGCTGCATGTATGCACATGGCAAAATATTGTTGTGCATAGCTACCACTGGCACACACAGCCAATAGAATTGATCTCAGTAGTCCTGTGGTATTGTTTAGCCTGTCCTCCCTCTTTGGCTTTTTATTTTTCTTTCTGATCTCTGTTCCACATTTAATGCTCATATCTCCTTCTGTTCTTTAGCTGATTATCCCAACCGATAATATCAAATGAAAAAAGGAGGTCCTGTGGGTAGCTACTCATACCTGTGGCTTGCCTGATGGATCTCAGTTCCATCTCACATTTGTGATTAGGCAGGATGCTTTCTATAACTACACCTGCCAATAGTGCTGGGCATGGATGATGAATGTTTTACAAAGAGCACCAGAAAGGGCATCATCACATGTTCTACGTCACAAAGGCTCCAGTGTTAACTCCCAGGCTCTTCCTATGCTGAGCCTCAAATCCCACACTTGCAAATAAGACTGATGATCTCTAAGAATCCTTCCAGATAAAACTTTCTAGTATTCAAAATCCATCACCGAAAATGTACAGAGGAAATGAACTGCCTCTCTCCAAGAGTTGTGAGCATTAAAAACGTAAATTCTGGCTGTTGCTGTCTTAAGGTTCTGAGTCACAAAAGAAAACAGATTTTGTTGATAATATTTCTCTTGAAATATAAAAGATGTTCTCTCTGTGATGCTTAGTAATCCCTTCAGGAAGAAAAGGAGAGAATTACAAAACTAAGCAGCATGATACCACTGCTATCTTCCCAGAATCTGGATAGAGGTTTCAAGAGTCAGGACATGATTCACCATGCTCTTTTTTTCCTTGCCTCAGCGATCATGGAAACGTGTATCAAAATGTAGCCTCCATCAGCCCTTGTCCCTGAGTTTTGGTGATAACCTTGTCTTGTCCACTCATTTCGCGTAATCTGTAAGAGAAAAATTCTGTAGCCCTAAACTATTGGAAAATGAGCAAGCCAACATGAAGCGTTGTGAACTGTAAAGCCTAGTTTTCTCCCACTCTGGCTTCTCTGCCCTCCAACCAGCCCCAGGCATTGGGAATGGTGGAAAGAGGAAATCTAAGTACATTATTTGCTATTACTGGAATAGTCCTGCTGGTACTGCAACACTGGGTATTTTGCCTGCAACTCTTCAGAGAGAATACACCAGGCACTGTTCTGGAGTTTAGAATTTTCCTACTGTCAAGGTAGGGGCTTCAAGGTTAGCAAGCATGTTTTCACTGATGCTAATATACATAAAGGTATTCTCTCTTCTTCTCAGCTGTTCTGCCCTTAGTTCTTTTTGATGCCGAATCCTCCACACCCCTTTTGAAGTAAAACCCAGCTCTTGCATGAGTTTGCTGTTTCATATGGAACTCACCTCTTCCCAGGCAACCAGCTCTATTTAGACGTAGTATCATCGACTCTAGACTCTAACAGAGTTCTTTTCTCTGTGTTAGAGAAAAAAATATGCATCACTCCAATTTCTACCCAGAAATAACCTTAATCCTACCTCTTAGGGCCATATTTTAATCCTTTCCCTTGCTATCCCTTAAAATATTTTAAGACAGCGAGCGAATTTCCTAAAATGATGGTCCTTGAAATTTTCTCCCAAGAAAGGAACTTGAGCTACAAAACTGTTTAAGAGAGGAAATGTTACTGACAGGGATGAGAAAGGGGTCACAACATTATTATTATTATTATTATTATTATTATTATTATTATTATTATTGCAGGTGGAGTAAAATGTAACAGGAAAGAAGAGAAACCTTTAGGCCCTCCTATCTTAAATGAGTTGGTAAGTTAGTTTGATGCAGCAAAAACATCAAGAAGCAAGCAGCAGTTGGCAGGTGCCCTATTTTGGCAGGGGGATATCTTGATTTCACATTTCCCTTTTTTATTCCAATCTCCATAAATTCCTTTTGTTGCCAATTGTCTAAAAAAAAAAAAAAGCACAAAATAAAAGTTCTGCTGCAAGCTCACTGATGAGTCGAAAGAGGAGAGATAAACTGGCAAAGTCACAAAGTGACTAAGGATAAACTCAGTGATAAACAAAGGATGGTATCCAGAATGACACATTCAGGGCACAAAAAGCATCTTCTAGGTAGGAAAACAAGCCACATCTAATAGTTCAAAACTGGGACGCTGGGGTGGCTCAGCAGTTGAGCATCTGCCTTTAGCTCAGGGCGTGATCCTAGGGTCCTGGGATCGAGTCTCTCACATTGGGCTCCCCATACAGAGCCTGCTTTCCCCTCTGCCTATGTCTCTGCCTCTCATGAATAAATATATAAAATCTTTTTTAAAAAGTTCAAAAATTAAAAGGGACAAATGAACTGCTTTCTGCCTTAGGTCATACGTAGAAATGGAAAAGCACAAAGGGAGAGTAATGTGATTAGCACAGACATAGGTGAAAGGTTTAGGGCTTTTCTTTTTTTCCTTACCAGAATGATGTGATTATATGAGAAATAGTATAAATTCTGGCCCCATCTGTGGCAGGATGTGTCCAAATAGAGTGGAGTGTGCTGTGGTCAGATCCTACCAAGGGTACATACAGTTCGGGCTACCATGACTTCCAAGGAAAGTAAATATCCTGGAAAATCTCAGGAGAAATTTGATTACTTGGTAAGAGAACAAAGTTATGCCTTAAGAAAACGAAATGAAGGCTTTTGAAGATATTCAAGTTGGATCCGAAAGAGTGCATGAAGAAACGTGAATGGCTCTTCTGGCAAAGAGGAATTAGAGCGAGTACAGAGAGGAGAAAGTTTCAGGAAGCCAAAAGGAAAGTTCAATATAAGAAACCACCTAATGATTGGTAGGAGCTATCTACCAATCTAATAAGATATCTCAGACAGTGGAAAATTTGAAACTTAGAGTCTATTGTTGGGGAGGCTTTTGGGTCAGTTCAGGCATCTGGCGAACAATTCAATTCAGTAGGTCCTTAAAATATCAAACTTGACCTCAGAACAAGATGGTACCTTAAGTTTTGGATGTGCTGTCATCTTATGGCTCACCTGAGGAGGAGAAAGTGTCCTTGACTAGAGTCCTCATTTACGTTTTCCACTGAACAGTTTTGTGACTTGAGGCGAATCACTTTCCTTCTCTGGGCTTGTTTTTCCTTCAGCGAAAGACATGGATTTATACTTAGCTCAGTGGTTTTCAAATTTAAAACATTACCCAGAAGTATATATCATCAAGTTTAAAATTTTTAAATGCATTTGAGTTGCAGTAGGGATGGGGCCTCTCTTCTCCCCAAGGCTTCTCAAGGTGACCTCTGCAGGGGCTCTTCACAAGTCCTTAGATCATCTAAGTAGCATGGATTGATCATAAGCCATCTCCTCACTGGTCTCTGAGAACCTATAGTTTGCCGTTCTCAGTGTGATACACCATTTCCTACCTCACAGAACTAGGGAAAGGACTGAAGGCTTTGAAAGCCATCAGGAAAGTTCCTTCAGGAATTGAGATAGTAAGCACACATTCAGACAGAGTCCATTGAAGGTACTCTGCATCTTAGTGCTTTGGAGACCTTGTTTATTCTTTTTTTCCAGGTCTGGAATATAGTCCCAGTTTTTTGCATTGGCCCAAATCTTACATTCTCCTCAAAACTCATCTCAAACTTCTTGAAGAAAGACTGCTCAAACCCATCCTCTTCTCTCTGCTCCTTTGTAATTTTTTGGAACAGTGCATTGTATATGTTTGCTTTGTCATTTCAAAGGATCCATGGACTGCTGAAGGCAGCACAGGGCAAGTGTTTGGGGTTAGGCATCAGAGCTTCTGAATCACTTGCTGACTACAAACTTGGGGACGTCACTGAACCTCTTTGAGGTTCAGTTTCTTCATCTGTCAAATGGGAATGGGTGCGTGCATTCCAAAGGAGTTTTTTGTGAGAATCAAATGAGATAATGTATGCAGAACATATGTATCTCGAAAGGGAAAACCTGATGTTGTTATTTCCACTCAACATTTCTTTTGCCCCAGAGGAAAGGGAATTTAAGCATTCCTTGGGGGAAGATGTTTTTGTGTTTGTTTTTCATGAGTTAGATATCTCTTCCTTCTGCATTCCTTTGACTCAGTCATCATTCAATATTTAGAAACACTGTGTAAAGTAAAAAGATATTGACTAAGGAGGAGAGAGTGACCTCTTTTATTAGCAATGTTTTATAGAGTGCATGTTTATATGTCTGGTCTATTTTGCTCCTCACAACACCCTGTGGTGGACATTAGTCTCTACCACTTACAGCTGAGAAAATGGAGGCTAAAGACTGTTGCTTCCCCCAGTCATTTGCTAGTTAGAGAGGAAGTGATTTGCAAAAGTCATTATTTCTTATTCCCAAACCCCCAGGTTTTCTACTTTGTTTTGCTGCACAAGTGGGCCTTTCTTGGTTTCTGCTCTTGGGAAAGTCTTAATGCTTCCCTTTAGTGTGGGTGTTGGAGAAGAATGAGGTCTCACTCTAGATCAGAGAGGCCAAAGAACAGCCAGGGTTGCCTCACCCTTACAGGAAACAGGAATCCTTATGTGTAGGAATCCTTCCTGGTACAGATGCTCCAAGACATCAAGATTTATGGTTCTCTCCTGTAAGAAGAAGCTGTGTTTCTCCCTTGTACTCAAAGCTGGTGTCTGAGGAGTTAAACTCTTCTCCAGGGGAGTTCTTTCTTTGTTCTTGTTTTGCCCTTGCTTGTTTCCAGATTGATCCACAGCTCTCTCTCCGCCCCCCAATACCCTGGATTGTGCAATTACCCTCAGGCCTTTTGAGGAAGAGTCATGTTTCCTTATGGAGCTGTTCCTACAGTCCATGAAGGGCTCTGTCCCTTGGGGGGCTTGTGATGTCCCCTAAGCCCTTGGCCTACACCCATAGATCCAGAATAATCACTGAAATAAGCCCAGGCAATTCAGCAACCCCAAATTTGGGAGGTCTGGGTATAGGAAAACCCATAAAACTCTTTATGCAACAGCTGCTGACAGATTTCACCTACCTTCCTTCATCATGCACCCGGCCGCCCACACGGGCCCTGATACATGGTCCAGAAGAGCAAGCACGTGCTCCTGGAGGGGGAACTTGGCAACAACCCTTCCTTCCCCGGGGCATGGCTGCGGATTGTGCAGCACAGATAACTCACTGCTGAGGGTGTACCTCATGACAGCAACCATTTCAGGCGCGGACGGGTTTCTTCACTCCAGCTGAATTCATGACATAAGATCAGACTTCCAGCTCCACCCTGGCCTTCCCAGGAGCACACTGCCCTTCCTTCCTCTGTGCCAAAGGTAGAAGTATGCCCACAAGCTTTCGGCAGCAGATCACCCTTAGCTTCTTCCCTGTCTTAGTTTAGTTGGGAAAATGGCAATCTGAACTAGCATTGAGGCAAGCAGGAGTTTTGCAGGAGCCATTCCCTCTTTAAAAAGCTCAAAAAACTGCATAATGATGAGGAAATTTCAGGCAACGAGGGTGACAGAACAGAAGCACCGAGCATGGCTCTTACTACTTGTCCAGCATATTCAGCAAAGTTGCAAAGAATGACATCTTCACTGGGAGTGTCAGGGTCCTTGCCTTGTAATAATAAGGGAGGTTGCATTTTGATGTGGGCGCACTGGGGGCAAATATGAAAACTAGGATTTATTGTTTGGGCCCCTTCTATTTGTGAGGCATAATGCAAGTGGCTCATTCATTGGCCTCATTTTGTTCTTGCAACAACATGTGAAGGAGATACTAAAAAGACCATTTCCAGATGAGCAAACTGAGGCTCAGAATGCCAGAAAGTCAGTGATTGCAAGAGTCTGGATTCAAATTCTCCTTCTTACTAAAGAGATTCTTTGACTATTCTAGGCGGAATAAGTAGCTATCATGTTCTAAGTCTCTACTCCTTGCTATTCAGTTGTATTCGGGGCTTTCAGGAGTCATCATACTGAGCCTATAATCAGCCTGTATTAAGAGGTGGGCACATACTCAGCGCTTAAACTGATTCAGTATGAGTAGAAGACAACCAAGACCTTCCTCTTGAGAGGTTTCAAAACTAATTACGGAAAACTGCATGCAAAAAGCCAATTTTATAGGTAGGTTCCGATTATGTGGCAAGATACAAGTTGCATGTACCTAAGTGCCAAGAGGATGCTCAACGAAGGAAGGAGACCATCTTTGCAAGTCTTTTCCTTCTCTGGTCCTCAGTTTCCCCCAGGATAATATGGGGTAGTAGAAGGGTAATCTGTAAGGTTGATTCTAGTGCCAGCATGCCATAGCTCTCCTCACAGAAAGCTCATGGTTCCAAGTATGGTAGAATGAGCACTGGAATGACAGTCAGGAACCATTGATCCCAGCACTGGCCTGGCCCTAACTAGGCGTGTGATTTTGGATAACTGCTTTTTTACTCTTTGAGTTTCAGTTTTATCATCTAAAAAGCTTGAAGTTCTGTAAATTCCCTTTCCTATATGGCATTTAATGAATCTAAGTATCGTATCTTAAATTACTCCTGATAAAAGTATCCATTTAAATAAAAAAAATAAATAAAAGGAACAAAATAGACCTCCCGAAGGCACCAAATTGAGTATTTGATGTTGTTCAATTAAATTGGTTTTGACTGGAATATAGCATCTTTTGCACAAGCAATGACTCAGAAAATTAATTAGTCTCTGCTTTAATTAAATAATAATTCTGTTTAATGCCAATTAAAATACCACATCTGAGTCAATTCACTGCAGCAAGGTGTATTTAATGCAGGAGACATGCTCTTTTGCCATGTGGAGCTGGGTTGATGACTGAGGTTCTGGGGCTCTTGATTTCTAGATAGGCACCCAGGGCTCCAACCACAGGATGAAAATTTCCAGAGGCCATGGGTGCAGCCCGCTATGATGAAATCTTGCATACCTTAGCTTTCTTCATCAGATTTTTTTGCAGGTCCTATTATTAGCATTAAAGACACAGAGAAAATCTAATAACAGTGCTGAACTGCCCAGATGCATTTCCAGAAGCCAAATCATTTTTGCCCAGTGCAGCATCATTCCAGAAAATTCCAGTTATGGCTGGGCTAAAGAGATTTTTCTGACTTTGCTGAACTTTAGTATAATACCACCTGTTAAGTCCCTGCATAGTTGAGATAGTGGAATAATTGAAGAATAATAAAAAGTATTCCCTGCTATTGCAACTATATATAATCTTTCTCTCCTTTGAAACAACATGACTTTGATTTATGCTAGTTTAAGGCAGTCACAATATAATGTATTAGATTATTTGGCATAATTATGTTATATCCCACTTTGTGCAATTTCTTGACTCAATAGCTACGCTAATAAAGGTTACTTTTATAAAAGGTAGTTTATAATTTATAAGATTTTCCCATGCATTAATAATAATTTTGGAGCCTTATAAGAATTTTTGAACTTTGGGCAAGTATATTGTCCCTTATTTACAGATAAGAAGATTAAAACTCAAGGGGTTTAAGTGGTTTGCCTGACTTTACAGATCTAGACCACCCCTCAACATCTCCTTCCCCCCACCTTTCCCCTTGAACCTAGATTGACTTTAGTGACTTGTCTGGCCAATAAATTTGGTGGGAGGGGGGAGTCACTCTGGGACTTGCAAGTCTAGGTTTTAAGAAGTCTTACAAGTCGGCCTCCTAGAATGTTTCTCTGGGATCCCTGAGTTACCATGAAGATCAGTCATCTAGTCATCATCTAGCCACATGTGCTGCGTTTATTAATTGTCCCAACAATTCCTAGCCTGTCAGACATTGCCACCAAGGTAGAAGGCATGTGAATGAAGCTGTCTAAGGAACTCTAATCCAGTCACTTGCCAGTTACATACTATCAAATGACCTCAGTTAATGCCATGTGGAACACAAATACTGCTCAGCTAAGCCCCCAGAATTCCTGGGCCACAAAATAGAAGATTTAATAAAGTGTTTAAAATCACTTAGTTGGGGGTAATTTGTTAGTCAGCAATAGATAACTGGAACACCAACTTATAAATAAGTAGGAAAGAAGGGAATTATAATACTAGGTAATATGCTGTGTGTTTCTTCAGTGAATTAAAAGCTAAAATTTATGTCATGGTATCATAACTTTTTCAGTTTCCCCAAAAGTCCAGACGTCTCCTGCCACTGCCCAAATTCACTTTCCACTCTCTCTCTATAAATTTAATAACCCTGCTGGGAGTACCATGTGCTGAATGCTGTCCTTGCTAGCGACAATGAGCTAAAAGCTTCATATAGGACAGAAATGTATACATTAACACTTATAATAGAGACCATTGTCACATTGGTTGAGCACATGGACTATGGAGCCAGACTATGGGGATGGAAAGTATTGCTATATAGCACTCTCCAGCCAATGATCTTGGGCAAATGGTTAGACTCTCACGGCCTTGGTTTCTTCCACTCTGAAATAGGAATACCATCAGGACCTGGCTTAAAGATTTACTTAGTGGATTCAATGAAACAAGGCATATCACAATTATTAATGATACATGATTATTGTTTGGGGGAAATAATCTCAAAATACCTTATGTGTAGTTGGCCTATGTGGAAGGAGCAGTGGGAGCAACAAGGAGGACCCACCGCCTTGAGGGCATGTGGCCACATAACGCTGTCAGGGACAGTGGAGTGAGCTGAGGTGTGACACAGAGAAAACATACATCCATGACTGAAATAGATATCTTTCCTTGTAGGGCAAACTGCTGTTTCTTCTAATGTGGAAGGGGTCTGATGAGGTCAACCTGCCATCGGTGGCCACTTGGTTTCCTAGGAAGAGTGCCATATGAAGGGATGGGCGTTGGTCTCTTGCTGACACATTGGATTTTCAGAGGCAGTTGTAGCTGGGTCGGCCTTGGTAAGTATAAGTGGGGGGTTGATGCCGTTAAGCCCATGCGTAGACTTCATCTCTGCCACCAAGGCCGCTTTGTTCATGTGCGCTCTGTGCCAGCTCTGGGGTGATCAATGACAAAGGCAGACTAATTCAGTTGGCATGGTAACTTTGTCTACTTGGTTGTTCAGTGCTTCTTTAGTGCTGGCTGTTGGATGTTAACAAGTCATGCAAAAAATATTTACATTTTGTGTTCACCCCTTTATATGCATTCCTATACCCTAGATCTCTGTTTTTCAGTATTCTTGACAAGACAGCTAGGTCATTGGCCCAGGGATCTACATACATTCATTCATTGGATCATACTTCCACATAAAAGGTATAACAGGTTCTTTGCTCAGCAACATGCTTTGGGAATATTTTTCTTCTCAATTATCTTTCAGGGGTACCCTGAATATGACTATAATATGGCACCTCTATTTTTGCTGTGTACCCCAAAACAAAGAATTCACCTGTAATCCAAGCTTGAGTGTTTTCCTCCCATTCAGAATTCCCCATATATCCATACAAGCAAGTGAGAGAAGGCTCACTGGTAAAGCTGTGTTGCCTGACATAGAAGTTTGGACTACATATGTATGCAGTTTATCATGTCCCTGTTCCTGCTCAGGTTCAATTCCAGATATACCATATCTAATTTATAATGACTACTGCTGGGACCATCTGACTTCTATTTGGTGGATGCCTGAGAACCCAGCTCATAATGCCTAGTCCATATTCATGGTAACTTGGTAACACAGACATCCTTTCCCTACCAGGAACCAGTAACATACTAAGTACTATTTTTTTCAATGGGTTTATAATTCTTTGCTGCTGTTAGGGTAGTCTTGCTTCAGAATCCAAGGGGCCTGTGCTGCAATTCTCTAACTGGAATTGGCTCTAAGCTCCATACTCCTTGTTTTTCTGCCACTAACACTTCAAATACCAGAGAGTCTACTGAGTCATTTGGCACAAGTAGCAGGGCTGACTGTACTGTGGACTAGATCTGCTGCAGAACCCTTTCCTGCTCCAGGCATGGCTCAAGGTGGGCAAATTATATATTATTTAGTATATGGACCAGAGTCATATTTCCAAACATTATATTTTGTCCCTGGAATCCAAGGGGACGTACCATGTGTTGTGCTTCCTTCTTTGTCATATGGCACGTAAGATGCGGTAACTTTTTTCTTATTTTGAAAGAGATATCCTGCACAATTCTTACCATCCCAAATGAAAGGGAGAGGGAAGCAAGGAAGGTTAAGTGGGTCTGAGGATCTAATGTATAATATGGTGACTACAGTTGATAGCATTTTATTGTATAATTAAGATTTGCTGAGAGTAGAACTTGATTGTCCTCATTGAATATACATAGTGATGGATGTGTTGATTAACTAAGTGGGAGAAATTCTTTTATAATGCATATATTATATCAAACCATCATAATATATTTTAAATATCTTATACTTTTGTCAATTATACTTCAATAAATCTGCCAGAAAAAAAAAGTAGAAGTATGAATTATAAGGAAAATTCAAAAAGGCTGTCAGGAATCCTTGAGCAAAAGTTGCCCATAAGGACCCCTCATCATCCAGGACCAGGCCTGCCTCAGTGTCCCCATGGAGTTCAGTCCTAGGCTGGGAGAACAGCTGTGAGAAGTGTGGTTTCAGTGAAATGTGGTGATGATGTCAGAATGCAACAGGTGAGGCTTAGGTCATCTATGCTCTCTAGTCAGAAATTAGAAATAAAACTGCTTCAGGGGCACCTGGGTGGCTCAGTCAGTTAAGCATCTGTCTTTGGTTCAGCTCATGATCTCCAGATCCTAGGATTGAGTCCCACATGGGGCTTCCTGTTCAGCAGGTAGTCTGCTTCTCCTCTCTCTCTCTCTCTCTCTCTCTCTCTTTCTCTCTCTTTCTCTCTCTCCACATCCCCATCACTTGTTCTCTCTTTCTCTCAAATAAATAAATAAAATCTTAAAAAAAAAACCTGCTTCATTATTACATGATTCAAATGGAATTGAAATCAAAAGCAGATGCCAAGTCACATTAGCATAATATGAGGGCGAGTAACCCTTCGAACAGGCATAGTTCCTATATTTGTGGAAGGAATCTCTTAAATTACCTAGGCTTGTTCTGACCAACCCCTTTACCCATCTCAATTCCAACAATGTTTTTAAAAAAATCACTTTTGGTAGACAATAAAGAAAATGACTTATGGAAATTTCAGTTTGAAAAGAAAAAGTAACACTTCTCACTACTCCCAAGCTTACCACCTGAAAATCATTTTTATTCTTTAAAATGTTTTTAAAGATTTATTTATTTATTTGAAAGAGAGAGAGTGTGTGTGAGAGAGAGCACATGACTGAGGAGAAGGGCAGAGGGAGAGAGAAAGAGAATCTCTAGTAGACTCCCGCTGAGTGTGGAGCCCAACACAGGATCCGATCCCACAACCCTGAGATCATGACCTGAGCTGAAGTCAAGATTCAGACACTTAACCAACTGAGCCACCCAAGCTCCCCTGAAAATCATTTCTAGAAATAGTCCGTGTATAGTAGTGCTGTAGTAGAAGAGTTAGCAAGCTTTCTAGAGAGGGTAAGATAGTGAATATTTTTGGTTTCACAGGCCATGTCCCTGTTGCAACTCTTTCCTTGTAGCATGAATGCACCTACAGGCAATATATACACAAATAGTCATGCCATATTCCAATAAAACCTTTTTTTACAAAGAGGAAGCTGGCCAGATTTTTGTGATAGGCCATGGGTCACCCATCCTTGCTATCAAGGATGGGAAAAGGATTAAAAATTGACGCTCACAATTTGTGTTCTTAACTCTCCTCATCAGCCAAATGTCATCCTATAAAGGTTATTTTTTCCCTCAGTTTCCCTATATACCATACCCCTGTGTGCATAGGCCCTACCACAATGTTTGATGTATGATAGACAATAGTTTGCTTAGTCAACAAATGCATAGACTTTGGCTGGATGGCTTCTACTTTTCTTCCAAATCTAACATCCTTTGAAAATGTTATCTAATCTAGGTAGTTAAATTTATCTCCAGACCCTTACAAATCATGGATTTTGTATGTCCTCATGCTAATGAGATTAGACAAAAATGCAAAGGGTTCTAGTCATGTAAATCAAGTATGTGTGGGCCCACACTCAAGGGCATTTTTAAAGAGTTTGGGATATCTCTCTAAGCTTGCCAATCATTCTGACTCCAAGGAATCCCAAAGGGGTAAAAAGTCCATTTTGGAAATCAACAAAATTATATTTATTTAGCCTGTGACTTTGCATCCATAATCCAATGTTCAGTGATACAGATGTTAGCTTATTTGCCATGAAGTACTAAGCAAGTCCATGTCCATTTTTGTTTTTTGTAATAAGATAGCTTTAATACCAATCTTTAACCCATAGGCAAAGCATAGTAAGTGAATTTTAAGAATTCTGCTTCAGATTTGGAACAAAATCAAAGAATGTGGAAATGGCAGGGATATATAATCTAATCTTCATTTTACATTGGAGAAACTAAAATTCAGAGATAAATTCTAAAAAGACTGAACATCAGATCATGCCACTTTATCTACCTAAAATCCTTCGATGACTTCCTAATCATTCACTCACTCACATGTTTATCTACTATCTGGGCTATATATAGGAGATTTAGTTATGCACAAAACATACTTTTCCTTCTCTTATGAAACTTCCATTCTGTTAGGAAATAAAGAGATTAAACAGAGCATTATAAAATACACCTGTAAATATACAGAGAAGTGCTATAAATGAAGAGGACTGTGTAACTGGGTGGATCTTATTCAGATATTTAAACTACAAGTATGGCTATCCTGGGCAAAGGCAGGGAGTAAGAGTACGTGAAGTGGAAGGGAAAAATAGTACTTGAAAAGTCTTGGGAAGAAAAAAAAAAGAAATTGATTGTCTTCTAGTAACTATGTATGGTGTGCTAGGAGGAGAAAAAAAAGTATTTTTTTTGCATTTTGCTATTATCACATTTGCATTAAAAATTATCTCCTACTCTGGCTACTTTGCGGAAGCCTATTAGGAAGAAATGAGATTAGCAGCAGAGTAATGAGTTAGGAAGTTATTGTGGTAACCCAAGGGAAGATACTGGTAGCTTGGATGGGGTCATGGCAGGGAGTTACTGGGAAATCTGGAATAAATTTTGAATCAACAGGGCTTAATGTACCATCAGAAAAGATTAACTTATGCCATATATTACCAAACCTCTGTAATATGACACAAGCCTTGCTTGTTGACTTGAAAATCTGTTGACTCAACAATCAAGATCCAGAAAGGTAAAGTGAGGTCACGTGAACAAGGGAGACAAGAGCACAATCTAGAATCTAGATTTATTAACTCTCGTTCAAGGGCTCTTTTTTCAAATCTACTAATCCACCACTCTGACTTATCAGCAGTAGAACTTTAGGATAGTAGTTCCATACAAATAAAAATTTGTACAATTTTACGTCAACTGGACCTAAATTTGAATTCTGTCTTCTTGTCTTCTTATTCAAGTAATTTTTAAAACCCTTGATGAATCAATTTCTTCATATAAAATTTCTTCATGATAATCTAGTAGACAAAAATGTCCTGAATGAATATTAATTGTCAGATTTGGTTCTAATGCTAAAAATAACAATAGGGAAAAACTGCCAAAATCACTTTAATCATTGAATTTTCTTTTTTTGTTGGGAAGAATAAATGTGCAAGTTATTGTCTTTGCTCCATCTCTGTCCTTTCAATAACACAGTTAACTAGAAGCCAGCATTCCCTTTACTGTGTTGTCAGCTGACATCTGGCTAGGTACTATGAATGGGGGGCATTGGTAGAAGATTGGAAAGCCGAAGGCAGAAAAGCCCCTTTACCTTGTCTATGGAAGTGCCTCGTGTGGCAGCAACAACAATGGCAACAAGTTATCTCTGGACTTACGCTCAGGCAGCAGTCCCATGTCAGCAAGGGCCCATTCAGGAAAATAGGAGCCACTAATACATATATTTCCAACAGAAAAAAAAAAATTATTAAAAGG
Organism: Vulpes lagopus; assembly: GCF_018345385.1. NCBI lineage: Eukaryota > Metazoa > Chordata > Mammalia > Carnivora > Canidae > Vulpes > Vulpes lagopus. The sequence continues at coordinate 20,413,071 of NC_054840.1, forward strand.
ATTTGGTTGTAAAAAGTTTGGAGAATTACTTCAGTGATTAAAAGAGAAAGAGGGAATTTACTCAGAGATGAGGAACAACCATCCCAGGAAATACAAGAGCAAAAAGAAAGCTGTTGTTGCCCACAGCAAATGTACCATGTTAGCTGTACATTAAGGTTGCTCGAGCCCCCTGTTGCTGCCACATTTGTTGGAACTTCTGCCACTACTGCTTTGCAAGAAGCTAAGGGCATCTACATCTACTAACACAGCAGGTGCTCAAGCACAAAGTCCACTAGCATTGTTGCCCCTAACATAAATTCCAAGAGTGCTACTCCACCAGCGCTGCTCTTGCCACTGCTGTGCCTCTGTTGGAGTCACACTAGCTGTGCAGGTACACTGGAACTACAACAATTGCTATGGCTGCTGTTCCTACACAACGTGTGGCTAAACACAAAATAAAATGGCTTCTCTTATCCTTCTGTCTCCAATTTCCTTATGCATTCTCTCAATGACAAAATGTATCCAGAAATTTGGTGATAATGAAATATGGAAAATACAGATTGTAGGTTTCTAGACTTCTGCCATTTAAGGGAATAAGGGCAGGGATAGGGCAATGAGCCCGAAGACAAACACCAGTTTAGTAAACAAAATATATAAGTAAGTTTTATCCTATATTATAAGGTAAAAGGGGTATGGAAAAATATAGAAGGGGGAAAAAAGATAAAAATTGCTGTGGTATAGGGCAGGGGAACAGTTTTAAATCACTTAAATTGGGCTTAATTGAGGAAGTGACATTTAGGCCAAGACTGAAAAGGATGTTGGAATAAGCCATGCAGATATCTGGGTTGAGTACTCCAGGCACAAAGGATGGTAGTACGAGGGATCTATGCCAGGAATCTTCCTGAAGCATTGTAAGAACAAGAATGTGTGGCTAGATGGAACCCAAGGAGGCAAGAGAGTGTGTGGAAGGATCCAAGAGCAGAAATGCTCTTGGGAAAGGGGAGGAGAGAATGAGATTACATCAGGCTTTATCAGTCATTGGAAAGATTTCTCCTCTCATTCTGATTTCAAGTGGGATCCATACATAGGCTTTGAGCAGAAGTGTGATACTATCTGAATACTGGAATAATAATATCTATCTCACAAGACTCCTATAAGGATTAAGTTAACTAAACAGGTGCTGTGCCGAAATCAGCATAGGGACTGTAGTATACAAGTCGTTGCTAATTCACTCCTTGTAGTCAATACTAGAAATTATAAATATATCTTTTGATGGACTTTGTGTTGATCTGATCCTTTGAATATTCCATGTGCAAATATCTCCTCCTTGCCCAATTTAAGGTTTAGTCATTGTGATAGTTAATTTTCTGTATCAATTTGACTGGGTTAAGGGACACCCAGATAATGTATTTCTGAGTGCGTCTGTGAGGATGTTTCTGGAAGGTTAGCATGTGCATTGGTAGATGGAGAGAGATCTCTCTCACTAAGGCCTATGGGTATCACCCAATCCACTGAGGGCCTGAATAAAACAAAAACAGCAGAGGAAAGGGGATTTTTTCCTCTTCACTTGAGCCAGGATATTCATTTTCTCCTGTCTTGGATATTATGGTTCCTGAAACTTAGGCTTTCAGATTTAGACAGGGATTTGCACAGTGAGAAGGCAGCTGTCTATAAGCCAGGAAGAGCTCTTATCAGAACCCAACCCCCCTCTTATCATGGGGTGCTTGGGTGGCTCAGTCAGTTGAGTGTCTGCCTTTGGCTCAGGTCATAATATCAGTGTCCTGAGATCAAGCCCCACATTAGTTTCCCTGATTGAGAAATCTGTTTCTCCCTCTTCCTCTGTCCCCATTCATGCTCTCTCTGTTAAATAAACAAATAAATCTTAAAAAAAAAAAAAGAAAGAACTCAACCATGGTGGCACCCTGATCTCAGACTTTCAGCCTCTAGAACTATAAGAAAATAAATTTCTGTTGTTTATTTTTTATTTTATTTTTTATTATTATTTTTAAATTTCTATTGTTTAAACCATTCATTCTGTGGCATGTTGTTGTGGCAGCCCAAGCAAACTAAGACAGCATCTTAACTTAAATACTGAATATGGAATAGCAGTATTGCATTAACACAATCTATTACAATGTGAGATTTCTTTGAAGAGCTTCCTTAGATCTTATCCAGAAAGATTTATTATTGGGATAACTTGTAGTACTTCTGTAATATTTCTTTGTTGCCTTTATCATGTTCTGTAATCAGCTTCTCCAAACAAACAGATCAGATTCTCCAAGCAAACTTTTGGGAAGCATCTACTGTGATTATAAGAAGACTCATCTAATGGCAGTGTGAGGACAGACATGGGTACCATTTAAGATAGAGATTATTGCAAGGTCAAGGAGAAAGGTGATAAAGGCTTAAGTAGTGGAAGATGCTGCACCTGTGGGAAGAAGAAAGTGATTATAGATGACATTGGGTAGTGAGGATTCACAGACTTGGTTATTGAGAGGAGGTGGGATAGTCCCATGTGAATATGTAGAGACAACTGCATTGAATCTGAAGAAGATTTAAAGTTGGCTTCTTGGCCTGAGCTTTACTTCTTGCCAGAGGACTGAGGAGTTGGTCATATATTTGCCATTTCCACTGGTCATTTCTGTCCTCTGTATCACTCAGGCAGCTTTGTACATTTCTCCTGTCCTGCAATGCTGGGAGGAATAGTTAGAGCTTATGTTCTAAGATTGGAACACATCCCAGAGGATAGAAACATCGTCTGCAGCACACTGCCATACAGTTTTGGTCCTATATCAGAAAACTCAGCTTTTTGTCTTAATGTCACTATTTATAAAATGTCAACTCAAACGAACTTCACAAGCTGATGGTGAGTGTGAAATAAGATAATGAAGAATAAAACTCTGGGCAAGATGCCATGTATTGTACAAGTAGTACTCATCTTTAGAACTCTTGTGTATGTGTGTATGTATGTATGTATTTAGTCTAGAAGGCAATAGACTTTGATAGAATAGAAAGAAATGAGCAACAAAACCCTAGGATTCACTAGAAATGACTGAAATGAAAGTGGGCTTTATTTTTGAATGAGTCTTGACAGGTCACCCTGTCAGCTCAATAGACCCTTTAGAGCCAAGAGCAATAAACTATAAGCTTTCTGCGTTTGATTTCTTCAAGGGGGGCTTACTAAGAATTATAACATGACAAAATAGCACCACTGTTTTGAAGGAAGCCAACAGTGTCACTGCTAGCTCCAAATGAAAGGCTGCCATGGCCAAACACTCCTTGTCATTTCTTTTTCTCAGTATGCCTTTCTTTGCTTTGCAAGAGTCAAAACAATGGTAACTAGGAAGCTGGCATCAGCATGAGTGACAGTAAGTATTCCCAGACAGTTGATTGATTGATGGACGATGATGAATGTTGTCTAAAAAAACAGAAAGCTGTGTTTCCTTTTTGAAACCATTCAAATTTGGACAACGTAGGCCAACAAGCAGACATTTCTAAATTTAATATGCATACCATTTCCAAATATGCAAACAACGATCAAAACCACCGCCTACCAGGAATCACATATATTAATAAGTGTCAAAGTAACTCAAACATCAGAAGGCTCCTTTTCCACCTGCACAGTTGCCACAAGTCCTAGTTGACAAAATGACACTAAAGAGAACACAGGTATGCAAATTCCAGTGAATGATAATCATAGCAAAATTTCCTACCTCTTGCTTTATCTTGTTGTAAACTCTATGATCAGTGCCTAGGAAAGGTACGTTCTAGGATCAACACAGCCCCAAACTTTCATTTCATTATACATGGAAAAGACCAAGGCCTTAACAGGGAAAGTTCCTTGATAATTACAGAAAGAGACATCGCTAGTTTTGGTCCCAGTCCTAAGTCCAGTGCTCTTTTTGTTGAGCATCTACATCAGTAAAGGTCTGAAGAGGACACAGATGTCCAACTCAAAATAGGATAATTCAAAGTTGGCTTATCTTCAATGAGAATAAATACAAATGGGTAGATAGAGTTTTGGGGAGACACAGGGATAACACCCAAACAGAGTTGGTAGCAGGGGTGGTGTCCCATCCCAACACCCAAGGAGTGGGAGAAATCACCTGGAAAACAAAAGGCTTGCAGAGCAGCTGACTTTAAAAGAGCAGGTGACCTTTTATGAAGGGGCACAACCAGCCCCAGCCCAAGTAGATTTTACAAGTGGCAGGAACAGGAGAAATAAAGGGCCTCACTTCACTCTCCTCCCGCCTCTGCTTTCTGAGGCTATCTGCTTCTGCAGCCAACCGAAAAGTAGAAGCATGTTGATGTAGTTCATGGGGTCACGCTCCTGGAGCCAAGGGCAGGTGGAGAGCAGATGTGGAAAGGAAAATGAATGATATCTGGCCCAAAGGCACATGTTATCATTTTGCAACATATATAAGAACAAGAAAAAAGACATACAGGAAGAGGAAAATGAAATTGATAGAGCAGAACATAACTATCGAAGGCAAGCTAAAAAAGGCTGTGGAGGGGATTTATGGGAATTTCCCATTGACCACCTGCTCTTGAATGTGTATGGGGGAAATTCTAAGAGGCTTCAGGATTCAGGGGCTAGAGTCAAAAACAACTTTAAAATTGCAGCTGCAGTTTATTTTTATTTGAGCAACTTGATATACATATTTCAACTCATGGGAGGGCTTGTTGGCTGGCACAGACAGGGCTACAAAAGAACTTCTAAAACATCAATATTGCAGTGCTGTCAGCATATAGGTTGACACCTGCCTTAGAGACTTCTCATATCATTGAGAAAATAGTAATTATTTAGAATCATATTAAGTTTAATTTAAATAAAATTGTATGATCTCTAAAGGGTCTCTGTATTCATCATCTCTTAAAAGTCCTGTGAGACAACTGACCCAAGTATTTTTATTCCTATTTTATAGATTGGAAAATTCCAGGCAAAAGAAGTGGTAACCTGGTGGTACATAGCTAGAGGGTGGCCTCAGACCCCAGCTTCTGATTACAAGTTTGGTGTTCTTTGCGCTCTACTCTACATTTCCTCACTTGCACGTATTCACAGCTTCAAGAGGTGTGATTTGATGTGTGCAAACTCAATCTGACATAGTCAAGTGTTAAACACAGACAATGCTCTGTACATTTTATCAATCCCTCACATGATCCTGGCAGAGAACTTGCGAGTTTGAGCTGGTAATTTGCAGCTTGGAGGAACCATTTGGAAATGTGAGAGAAGGTATTTTGGTTGTCACAATGACTAGGGCATATTACCAGCACTTAGTGTTCAGCCGAGCCAGGGATTATAAATGTTTGCCAATGAGTGGGTCAGTATTGCACAATAAAGATTGTCCTGTCTAAATAAATACCAATGAGAAATACATCAATTTAGATTGCTTCTCTACAGTTAGCCAAAACTCTATCTAGACAAGCACTTACTAAACTTTAATAGATATAAAGTTCTCTTAAAGTTGGTATTTTTATCTTACAGTCCTCTAACTTCTTCTTATCCAATCCATCCAATCCATCCAATCCATCCATCCATTCATCCATCCAATTCACATTTCCATTTGATTTTGACCCTGAGAAACTGTTTCTTGGGAACAATTTTTCCTGATTACCTCTCCCATTTTCTGTCTTTTGATGTTCCGACTCCATCAATTAAATCAGAACATCCTTAGGTAAGTCCCAGAGATTGGACATCAATATTCCTTAAAACTCATCGGTTAACATCAATGTGCATCCAAGTGAGAGAAACAGCAGCTCAGACACTGGCTACTCAAAATGTGATTTTCAGACCAATAGTGTATAAATCATCTAAGGATTTGTTAAAATGCAGCTTGGATTCATTAGGCCTGGGGCAGGGCAGAGAGTCTGCATTTCTTACAGGTTTCCACAGGACAGCAGGTGAGTCTCTGAGATTCCTCACTAAGGTTCTATCCGTAGACCCTGTTCTTGGGCTTTGATCCTATTCACCCTCAGTGGTTCACATGCACTTTGACTAGACCAACTTTCCAAGTCTGAGCAAGAGCATCGGCTATGGAATTTCTCCCTCCTGACACCAGCCCCACAGAAGACTTCCAGGCAGTATGTGAGACTCCACCAGCAGAGAGGTTTATGATTAATTTGGTAGCACCAGAGGCCACTACAGGTTTTCAAACATGCGCATCTCTGATCTACACTTAACGGTTTCTAAATATAAGCTGCTACCAATATTTCTAAATATTAACTGCCCAACCTACTCCCTAAATGTTTGTTGGCTATTTTTCCTACCAGTTTCAATCTGAACGATTGTCAAACCTCTGGCTGCCAGCAAAAGCATCGAGAATGGAAGGAAACTGGCTTCATAATCTCTCCAGTTAGTTGTCAATATCTCAGCCTCCCAATCAAATAAACAATATTCTGCATTTCCACTTCTTGGAAAGTTCTTGTGAGCTCTATCCTCAAACAGGACCTTGGTCCATGCTATTTCCTCTACGTGGAATACTACTCCTCAACTCCTTCACCTTATGAATATCGACTCATCCTCCAAAGTCCTATTTAATGTAACTTTCTTTCTGTCTCTTTCTCTGACTTATCTCCATCAGAAGAAATTGTTCATTTGCTGGCATCTAGGTCTAACTCTATATTGTCACCCAATACTTATCATAGTATATTCAACAAGGTATCAGGTCAGAAAACCTAAATGGTATTACATTACTTATTTTATATATTGGAGAAGTTCTTGGTGTTATTCATAGAGTATTATACATATATACCTATGTCTCCAGACTTTATGGACATCCCAAATTCATTCAAACAAAGTCCCTTGTGGATTCTATATTTTCAAAGCTGGCTTCTAAGCTTTGTCTAATTCATTTCTCTATTCTCTATTCTCTATTCTCAGTATCTAGCACAGCTCCTGGTCTGTTTTTAAAGTTCAGTATACGTTGTCAGGTTGAATTGTAAATTGATTGCTCTTAATGATGTCTTTGTCAATAGATCAAAGAGGAGAAATGATAGGAAGATCGTTCCTAGGATAGAACACAGAACCTATTAAATGTCACTTCTCTTGTGAGTGCAGAAGAAGCCTTCTCAATGTCTTACACAGCAAACTCCACAGGCCCTTATTTTTCCAAAAGTAACCTTTCTGCTGAGTCTTGCATGGTAGATATATAGGGAGCTCTCTAGGATAATTTTAAAGGATAGAAGAATAGAAATGGGTCAAATATGAGACACCACCCTCTAGTCAAAAGCCCCTGAAGTCAGAAACCTGAGGCTTTTTGCCCAGAGATGCCAAAGAAGCACACAAACTAGGAGGTCAGGCTGCCCCAATCCTTGTAAATGGATATAAATGAACGGGTGTGGTCCCTCCCTGTCATTCACAACCTTTCACTTGGGCTGGAAAAGCCTCTGCTAACATGTTCAAATAAAACTTCCCCCAGGGGACCCAGTCAGCACAGAAATGCCTGTGGGTAACCAAACCCAGAGTCACATCACCAGTAAAATGAGTCACTCTCTCTGCATTTCCACACTGAAGCACAAAGAGAGCAGCCACCTGCGGGCTGCTCCAGTCAGCACAGCATCTGCATCGCCAGGAAAAGTGCAAACACAAGGAATTCTCCTCCTTCCAGGAGTGCCCTCTTAGGTCATACTCACCCTACCAAGCTGCTTCCAAATGCATCTCTAAGCAAAACAGCTGCAATCCCCAAGAATCTGAGCACTAACAAGTCCTTGAATCACCTGATTATGAAATTCTTAAAGTGCTGAAATAGTGTGAAGATGTAATTCTATTATATAAGTAGTGCATTCTCTCTCTCTCTCTCTCTCTCTCTCTTTTTTTTTTTTTTTTTATGAGAGAGAGAGAGAGAGAGGCAGAGACACAGGCAGAGGGAGAAGCAGATTCCATGCAGGGAAGCCCCACATGGGACTTGATCTCGGGTCTCCAGGATCATGCCCTGGGTTGAAGGCAACATTAAAACACTGAGCCACCCAGGCTGCCCTAAGTAGCGCATTCTCAATGCAGAACAATCAAATACAAATAAGCAAAAAAAAAAAAAAAAAAAAAAAAAAAAAAAAAAAAAAAAGGAAGAAAATAAGTAACACCTGAAATAAAAGCTCAGCTAACATTTTTGAGTATACTCTTCAATCTTATCAACTGTGTGTCTGTTTATATATACCCATACATATTCCCACCAAAATGAGATAATATTGCATATAATTTTAAGATGCTACTTTTTCACACCAAAATTATTAAAAATCATTCCATGATGATTATTTTTTCCATGATGATTATTAATAAATTTCATTATATAATTTTATGGTTGTTTCATATTCTGAATGTGTATATATATGAAGAGTTTAACCAATTCATTCTTGTTAGACATGTAATTTGTTATCATAAAAATGTTTATATTTAATTATCAATATTTACATATATATCATTATTATAAACAAAGTTGTGACAAACATTCTCTTAGCTACATCTTTCCACATGTCCTTAACTGCTTTTTAATATGAATTACTAGAAGTGCAACCGTGAGGTCAAGAGACGTGGAGAACATGGCCAAGGAGCCCTCCAGAAAGTGAGTGCCAATTCACTCCCATCAAGAGTACTTGAGAGTCCCTTTATTTCCCCATTTACATCTTCTCCAAGATTATCATTTAAAAATTTTCAAATTTAGGGATGCCGGGTGGCTCAGCGGTTGAGCGTCTGCTTCCAGCTCAGGCCATGATCCTGGGGTCCTGGGATCAAGTTCCACATCAGGCTCCCTGCATGGAGCCTGCTTCTCCCTCTGCCTGTGTCTCTGCCTCTCTCTCTCTCTCCCTGTGTCTCATGAATAAGTAAATAAAACCTTATTTTTTTTTTCAAATTTAAAAGTGAATATGATATCTTATTTTAAATGTAATTGTTGTTATTATTGGCGAGATGATTATTGTATTTTATGGCCACTTGGATTACATTGTGAAATTTCTGTTCATGACTTTTACCTGTTTATTTTTCCCTCACTGAAGCATCATCTTTTTCTTATATATGTGTAAAAATTATTTATAGATTAAAGCAAACAACTCTCTGAAATATTCATTGCATTTATTTTTCCTAAGTTATCTTTAGATTTTTATTTTTGTGAATGATATTTCTTATACTAAAAAACCCATTGATTTTAATGCAGCAAATCTATCCATCTTATTCATGTAGTTTCTGCCTTTGGTGTTTAACTTACAACAGGATACCTGTTGAAGCTGAAAACTTAATGTGGAAAAAATACTGCCATTTGTGAGTTAAATATTGCCTTGTTTTGAGAAAATTACTCCAGGGGAGTTATTTATTGAAATGTGATTAAAATACCTTTATCCATGGTTCATATTTCATCGGTAAACAACTCCCATTAGAGAGAAGTGAACTGGGATCTCCAAGTAAATGACTGCAAGGGGCCAATGCCAAGATACTCATGAGAAAAACCCCTGAACTGGGTCTGGGTTTATGAACTGTGAAAGTAGCCCAGTGATATACTGCTAAATGTTTGGCATTTGTCTCTCTAGGGAAAAAATGAATGCACATTTCCACATACTTAAGTTTTATACATTTTATTGATATAATGTTTACATAACACAAACTTTACAAATAATAATAGAACAGAAAACAGAATATTTTCATTGGTTTTTGCTAAATTCCTATAAAGTCAATTCATGTTTGCAATTGATGAATGAATATAGTTTCAGTATGAATATTGGTTGATATTTTTGTTTATGTTAATGTGTAAAACACAAGTGAAACAACAAAAACATTTCTCACAACTTTGGTTTGTCAGTGAACCAAAGCAATTTATTTGCTGAATCAGAGAATAGTTTCAAAAAATGGAATAATATTTCCTCAAGTTTTTGTACTATTCACGATATAACAACTATAAACATGCTACAATTTTATTTTAATCCTCATTAACATTTTCTGTGTCATCTCTGCAACTGTCAGCTAAACACTAAATCAAGCCCTGATTTGTAGTATTTGCAAATACTCCCACCATGGCTGATTTCAAGGGATAAGCATGATGTCACTGAATGTGGAGTCAGGAAGATGTGTAAATCTCAAGACGCACAGATAATAGTGGATGTAGTAAAGTAGGAAGTGATGAGTTTTGAGTATTTGTTATCTTTGTTTTTAATATAGTTTCATTGTAAAAGTATATGATTTAATCTTAGTGATAGCTGTGTTTACCCACTAGCTTGTAAGATAGCTGAGCATTTAACAATTGTTTTCCATGGGGCAGTGGAAGCCATCTCTGGCACTCCACTGATAGCAATCGCATAGTTGATTTTGAGTTTTTTCACAGTTTATGTCAATTTTCCCGAAACCTTCAGAAAAGTATTGTTACCAAAGGAAATTGAGGCAAGTTTCTATGACCACGTTTGGAGGTAAGTGGTACATTGTGAACAATAATTGCCTAATGTTGCTGCTTTTGAGACATGGAGAGGTGATCTGAAGAAGAAAGTAGTACTCTAAAAAAAAAAAAAAAAAAGAAAGTAGTACTCTAGAGCAAGACCCTGTGAAGGAGTAAAGATCAGACTTATGGTTCAGGTCATCATTCCCAGGGAAGTGTCTGAATAACCTATCATTAGCTTGATTTCTCTGCCATCCAACAGCATGTGAAGCTTAGGACTCATTTCCATAATTATCTGCAATAAAGAAGGACATATTTTCATGACCAGAAATTAATAATTTTTAGACATCTTTATTGTGGTATAATTGACATACAATAAACTATGTTTAAAGTGTACAGTTTTTAAGTTTTGACATAAATACACATCTGTTAAACTATCACCACAATCAATATAACAAATATCTCTATCAGACCCAAAAGTTCCTCATGCTCCTTTGTCATCCCTCCCTCATGGCCCACTTTACACATCCTTCAATCATACAATAGTACTCTTTTTCATCTGATTTCTGTCACTTAGCATAATTCTTTTGAGATTCATCAATATTGCTATACAAATATATCAATAGTTTTTTTTTTCTTCTGAACGGTAATCCATTATATGGCTATACTACAATTTACCTTTTCTTCATTGACATACTGAAGAACAATTTGCATTGTTTCCAATTTTGAATATAAAAAATAAAGTTGACCTGAAGTTTCGTGCTAAGTGTTTGTATGAATATGCTTACACGTCTCATAGGTGAGTAAATGCCTAGTAGTGGAATGGCTGGGTTGTTTTACAGGGGACATTTAAATCATTAAACTTTTAAGAAATTGCTAACCTATTTTCCAGAGATGTTTTGCCAAAGATAGGTGGGACTCAGAACTATTTTCTCACATCCATTTCTTGTCTTTCTACTCTTATCTGTATTTTTCAGAGGCTAGAATCTTTTAATTCTAATTAAGTCTAAGATCCTCATTTTTACAGTTTTTTTTTAATGGATTGTGCTTTGGTGGGAACTAAGAAATCTTTGCTTAATCCAAGATAACAAATATTTTCTCCTATGAGTTCTTTCATAAATTTTATAGGGTTAGGTTTTACCTAAAAATTCATTTGGTCATTTTTAGTGTATTGATTGTATATAGATACATTTTGAAAAAAAAAAAAAGATACATTTTGATTTGTAGACATTGTTTACGTTTTACATTTAGATCTATGATCCACTTAATTTTTGTGTTTTGTGTGAGCTATGGCTCCAAGTTTACTTTTTGCATATGGATATCTAGTTATTCCAACACATTCCCTTGAAAATATGATACTTTTGCTACTAAATTGCCTTTATACTTTTGGCAAAAATCTATTGCCTGGATGCCTATGTGTCTGTTTCTGGAAACTGTATTTTATTCCATTGGTGTAGGAGGAGTTTAGCTCCCAGCATGATCCTTCAGGCCCAACCATAGGCAATGACACGGCTCTATGTAGCAGACCTTATGGGGGAGACTGTCTTCCCCACCTCAGGCTAGGTGTACAGCCACTTCATTATAGTCTCTGGAAAGAACTGCAGTTAAGGACTCAGCTGTCCCATCTCCCTCCCCTCTCACACTCATATGCATATCTGCATGATAGCTCAGGCACTTCCATTCCAAGGCCTCCTTATCAGAGCCCAGATTGAGGCACTCTCTTCAATCCACTCCACTTCCCTGGAGACCTATTTGTGGAGGAGTCTGTGGAGGTGTGGGGAGTTTTGGTTGAGGGACTTTTCCTCACCCTGACTCAGTGTTTCCTTTTCCAGCCCTTCTCACCTTCCAACCCTAGGCACTTCAGGTCCATACAGAAGGCAGGGACTTCTTGTTTAGAACTCCTTGGCAGTGATTACGATTTTTCTCATTTGTGTTGCTTATTGTCTGACCCATGCCCAGTGCCATCTGTGGGGAAGAAGAGCCAGCTCTTTTCTCTTTTGCCCTCTCAATGCACAGTCGCACAGAGTGGATACAAACTTGATGGTTACTTTAAGTTTGGCTCACTGTCCTAATTGACCACCTTGATATTTGGCAGCTTGACAATCTATTTACCTATGTTTATGGCAATACCACAAGCTTTTTCATTGCTGTACCATTATAATACCCCTGGATATCAGGTAGTGTTAGTCCTCCAACTTATGTTCTTCTTTTTCATAGTCACCCATAGGACATATTTTTGGATATTATATGTCCTATGAATTTCCATATGAATTTTAGATTCCATTTTCCATTTTCTTAAAAAACACACAACTATTTTAGGATTCTGATTGTAATCTATAATGTTAGGCAAGATTGATGTCTTAACAATATAGAGGCTTATCACCTATGAACATAGTATCCCCACATATTTCAGTCTTTTTAAATTTATTTCAGCAAGGTTTTATAGTTTTCAGTGTATAGGTTATATATATTCTTTGTCAGACTTATCTTTAAGCACTTAATATTTTTGAAGGTATCATAATTTTCTTAATTTCAATGTTTGTCCATTATTAGTGAATATATTCACTAAATTATTTATTTTTATATGTTATCATATATCCTGCAACATTGCTAAACTCATGTAGCAGCTTTTTGTAGATTCCATAAAATATTCTAAGTAAATTATCAAGTGTTTTTTGTGGTTAAAGACAGTTTTACTTCTTTTTTTTTTTTCTAATCTGGATGACTTACTGCTTTGTCTTGCTCAATAGCACTGACCAGAACTTCCAGAAAAATGTTGAATAGAAATGGTGAAAACAGATGTTCTTGTTTTATTCCTACTCTTTTTTTTTAAGATTTTTAATTTACTTATTCATGAAAGAGAGAGAGAGACAGAGAGAGACAGAGACATTAGGCAGAGGGAGAAGCAGGCTGCATGCAGTGAGGGAGCCCGACATGGGACTCCATCCAGGTCTCCTGGATCAGGCCTTGGGCTGAAGGCGGTGCGAAACCACTGAGCCACCTGGGCTGCCCTATTCCTACTCTTAGAGGGAAACTATTCAACTGTTCACCATTAAGTATATTACCTGTAAGTTTTCCCTACATGCCCTTTAGTAAGTTATTTTTTAATTCCTCCAATGCTGCAAGTTTGTAATCAGAAGTTGACACGGACTTTTGTCATTACTTTCTCTTCATGTATTAAGATGATCACTTGGCTTTTCTCTTTTTGGTTAGTTAATATGATGAGTCATGTTGATTGATATGTGACTGATAAACCAGCCTTGCATTTCTCAAATATGAATCCCCCTGTCACCATGCATCTTCTTTTTTTTTAAAAAAGACTTTATTTTTTTACTCATGAGAGACACACAGAGAGAGAGAGAGAGAGAGAGAGGGGGGGGGGCAGAGACACAGGCAGAGGGAGAAGCAGGCTCCATGCAGGAACCCTGATGTGGGACTTGATCCTGGGACTCCAGGACCAAGCCCTGGGCTGAAGGCAGGCACTAAATCACCTAGCCATCCAGGGATCCCCCATGCATCTTCCTTTTTATGTTGCATTGGATTGATTTGTAAACAACAACAACAGCAATACACACACACACACACACACCACACACACACATATATATATATAGCTTAGAATTTTTGCATCTATTTTCATAGGAGAATATTGGTCTATAGTTTTCTTTTTTATAACTTCTTTGTCTTGTTTGTTTGTTTGTTTTTTATCAGAATAATGCCTGTCATTGAATAGGTTAGGAAGCAATCCCTTTTTTAAAATTTTTTGAGTTTGTATAAAATTCATATTATTTCTATTTCTATTCATATTATTTCATATTTCTTACATGTTTGAAAAAAATTCATCAGTAAAGGCATCTGGGCCTAGAGTGCATTTTCTATTTTTTTCTTGTTGTCATGTTTTTCACTAGAAATTGAATTTCTTTCATTGAATATATTACATATATATTTATATATTGGATTTTTTTTCAGGTTATGTCATGTATTCAGGTTTTGGATTTCTCCTTGAGTAGGCTTCAATAGTTTGTATTTTTAAGAAATTTGTCAATTTCATCTAAGTTGTTGAATTTGTTGGCCTAAGTCGTTTACAATATATCCTTGTCACTCTTTTAATATCTTCCAGATCTGTGGTGATGTCACTCTCATTTCTGATGTTGGTAATTTTTATTTTCTTTCCTTTTTTCCTGATCAGTCTGCCTAGAAGTTATATATTTCTCTCAGTTCCATTAATTTTTCTATCATATTCTGATATTTGATTCATTGATTTCTGTATAATCTTTATCTCCTTCTTACTTCAACCATAATTTGCCTTAAGAACCATAAACTTTCTTAAGGTTAATGCTGAGGTCACTAATTTGAGACCTTTTCTTTGTAATATATATAGGCATTTGTGCGCCAAGTACAATATAGTGATATCTCACAAATTTTGATATGTTGTGATTTCATTTTACTCAGTTCAAAATACTTTTCAGTTTTCCTTTTGTTTTCTTCTTTGACTCATGGGTTATTTAGAAGTGTGTAATTTAGTTACTACATATTTTGGGATTTTTCAGAGTTCTTTCTGTTATTGTTCTATAATTTAATTTAGTGTGATCAGAGAACATACTTTATAGAACTTGAATCCTTTAACTTTATTGATTCTTATTTTATGGCTTAGAATAGTCTATCTTGGTAAATGCTCCATCACTCTTGAAAAAAGTGTGTTCTGCTGTTCTTTCATGGAGTGTTCTAAAAAGGTTATTTATGTCAGGTTGGTTGACAGTGTTATTCAAATATTCCATATTCTTATTATCTTTTTATCAATCACTGAGAAATGCAGTAACTATTGATAACTATTTTAATTTTTTTCCTGTCATAATGCTACCATGTGTGCTACTTTTTGGTGAATTTTGATTCATTTTCTCTTCTCTATGGGTTGTATTTTATTGCTTCTTTGGTCATTTATTACGAATGTTACCTTGTTTGGGTACTAGATAGTTTTGTATTCTAAAAAATATATACTTTGGCTTTGTTCTGGTACACAGTTAAGCTATTGAGAAACAATTTCATCTTCTTGGATCTATTCAACTGTGTCAGGTGAGACAAAGGCAGCATTTAGTCTAGGGTTAATTTTTCCCAACTACTTAGGCAAGACCCTCCTTTGTAGTCTTATATCCCTTGGAATTATGAGGATTTGCATTCTGCCTTTTGGGAACAGACACTATCCCTCTTGTAAACTCTAATTACGTTTCCCAGTAATGCTTTCAGAAGTTTTTCCCTATGGCTTCAAAAAGTTTCCTTACATGCATATGCTAATCAGAGCTTGAGGGGAGCCATCTGCACGTCTCCAAAGTCCTCTTTCCATGCAGCTCTCCCCTGTCTGGCATTCTGCCCTGTGAACTCTAGCTTCCTTGGCTTCCTCACACTCCCAGCTCCATCTGCTCAACTCCAGGAGATCTCTGAGCTCTGTGTGGATACCCTTTACTGCAATCCAGCTTGAAAACACTCAAGGCAGTAAACTGGGATACTTACAAGACTCACCTCATGTATTTCTTCTCTTTCTGGGGTCACTGCCTTTCATTCCCTAGTGTCCAATGCCTTGATTGCCACCGTCTTATAAATATTGTCAGTTACTGATGTTTTAGATGAGACAGGAAATTCAGACTCTGGGAAAAGGCAAGAGCTGTGAAATATTAATTTTAATGTCATGAAATGTATCAATATTTTTCTACATAGTTTGTATGTTTGTCTTATTTAATATTTCTTCCTCTTTTTTTCTACAAATTTTAAGTGGTGACACTAATATTTCTCTCAAAATAAACTCATTTGTTCATTATCATCTATTGAAGGGAGTCTAATTTCCTTCCTGTTATACAAAGTCATATGCCAAGATCTGACATATGGAAATACCTGGTTTTGGAATTTTTGTTGCCTCATTGATTTATTTTTCTATAATTTATATTCCTTGGTTTGTATTAAATATTTAAGATGAGAATATTAGAGGATAATATAATTGATATAATCACATCTTTTCAGCCATTTTGTCATAGGTTTTATATTATCAAAAATTTCTAGAATTATTTACACCATATTTCCCTGTGGTCTTCACTCTCCTTGTAAATGTATGTCTGAAAGTCTTTATTCATTTCCTATCCTAGAAAAATCCTTCAGCGAAAGTATATGTTGATCTCTTCCTAAGTTAACTTCTTGAAACTTATCCCATCACATAGGATTTCACTTATTAACAATAAAGTCCAAGAGGCCCAGTATTTTTCTGAATTACCAACCATTCATCTCCAAATAAGGAGTTGTTCATCTTGTTCCACTCAACATTGTCCACTCTGATTTTCTCCTGCAATTTTCTCTTCTATTCTTCCTTCTGTTCATGGTGAGATAATGTAGTTGGTCTATTTTTATTTCTATTGTGATTGGTAAATATGTGCTGATGAAAGCAGGGGTGTAATATATGATATATCCATGTAACTTCTACCCAGAATTCTCAAATGTTAAGATTTTCTCATATTTGTTTCAAATCTCTCTCTCTTCTTTCTCTTTCATTTTTATTTAAAAATGAAATCATATGGGTCCACTTAAAATCAGTCTTCTATTCTTTCCTTGCAGAAGAAGCTACTGTACTGAAGTTAGTATATATCCTTTCAGTCTGTATCCTTTTACTAAATGTGCATATCCATAGCATTGTTTTATTTGCTTGAATGTGAACAAATTGACACTAGTCAAAAACAGATCTTGATAGTTCCATGTCATTGAAAGATCCCCAAGATACAATAGACAATCCTTTTGCCCATTACGGAACAGGTACATTTATCTCATCTCTCTCTTCTTTCCTTCCTCCTTCCCTCCCCTCCTTCTTCCATTCCTTCCATCTCTCCACCCATTTTTTTTCATTTATTCTTAGATGACATCCAATTCTCATTCTCAATTTATGTTCCAGACTTATTTTATTTCCTACTTCTTTTCATGTGTGCTTCTTACAAAGTCCTGGACTCATCTCGCCTTTCCCCAAATATGCTCTGAACTCACATATCCAGGTTTTGCTCATGATCTTCCCTTAATTTAAAATTCTCTTTATCCATGTCAGGCATTGTGTTCATTCTTTAAGGGCAAGCTCAAATGTCATTTTCTTTATCAAATCTCTTTCGATCATCCATGCCATAAAAACTCCCCTCTGTATTCCAGGTACTTCTGTATCATACTATGTAAACTGTACACCATTTCTGGATTTGAAACTCAGCTCTGCATCTTCCTATCTGTGTA
This sequence comes from Vulpes lagopus, assembly GCF_018345385.1. Classification (NCBI taxonomy): domain Eukaryota; kingdom Metazoa; phylum Chordata; class Mammalia; order Carnivora; family Canidae; genus Vulpes; species Vulpes lagopus. Next base: position 20,430,653 of record NC_054840.1, read on the forward strand.
ATTTCAAAGAGTTAGCTTTGATAACTTTGAGACTCCAATATCTCACATATAATTGGGGAAAATAATTCCTATATAACAAAGTGTTAGGCTGGATCAAAATAACTAATATGGGGATGGAGAGATTGAGACAGGCAAGAGGCCTAGCAGGGTCCCATAACATGCCCGTTGAATTCGAGGAGACATATAGAAAGAACGAGAGAGTTTGTATGATGGACATGAGGTAAGAGACATGCTCCTGCTATTTCTTTGGTCAGCTTCAGTTCCTGAGTGCCCTGGATTCTCTGATCATCTTACCAGGCAGCACAGGAGGCTTAAGTTTTAAAGTTTATAGACATTTAGTCCCTGAATGCAAAATAACTACTCATCTGCTATTTAATTAAAGAAACAGCAATCTTTTCCAGCCCCAGATAAAAAAGTGAGTGCACCGGATCTACTGAAAGACAGAAAGGTAGCCTTCAATCTTTCAGGACTTCTCAGTATAGTTTTGACTATGGATGATTTCAGATGTTAGAATTTAACCTCTGCCTAAAATGCCCTATCTCTGTCCTGAGTAAATAACAATGGGGAGAGAAAGATGAGTCATGAGATTTCTAGGTTCTAGCTTGGGCAGCGGGGTGCAGTTATTAAATATAAGGAATGCATGAAAAGGAGAAGGCTTTACTAATATATTAATAAGAAACAAAAACAGACTCTGGCAGGAACTTGGATAGCTCTGGGTTCTCTGCCTGGCAATAGGAGTTTGTTTTCTTGGAACTGCCTCAAAATGAGTAAGCTCCAACCATTTATATATTCTAGTTTCTCCATTCAGGTTTCAAGTCTCTGGAGAACAGAATGTGATTGGCCCAACACAACCTATCAACTTTGTTCATTCAGGTGAAAAGAAATGCCATGAGCCAGGCAGTCACTTTAATTTACATCTGCTTCAAGAAAGGATAATTCAGTTTTCAGTTTTCAGACACGTTAAGTTTGAGGTCCCTCCGGGGAAGACTTTCAGGAGGCATTTGGTTACATGGGTTGGGAGCAAAGGAAAAATCAGTGCCAAAAATAAAGATATAGGAGCCAACAGCATATTGAAATCATAAGGAATTTTGAATTTGTGTACAGACTGAGAAAAGCGCTATAGACAGAACCCTTTAGAATATTTTAAGAAGCAAGTAGAGAAAGAGGCAAAAGATGTCCAGGGAAACTGAGAACAGTCTAAAAGCTAAAGAACAAAGAACATGAGAGGGCTGAAGGGTTTATAGACGTGCAACAATGGCCTAGAAATTCCTCCATTACAGAAATGCCTCCTTCCTTTGAAGTCTTATAAGAAATACTACAGGTGAAAAAACTCACTGTTTGTTTTCCAGAAATATTATCCAGAGAGCAATCTTTGAAGTGTCATCCTTGGGGGTACAGAATAAAATGATGGGAAACCCAGGTTTTAATTTTGTTCTGTTTCCTCAGATTCTAATCAGCCATGGCCATTCTCTTATCATCCCTTCTGGATCTCTCTCTCCCCCCACCCTTTTTAGATTTCTTTTTATTTATTCATGAAAGACACACAGAGAAAGGCAGAGACATAAGCAGAGGGAGACACAGGCTTCATGCAGGGAGCCTGGTGTGGGACTCAATCCCAGGACCCTGGGATCATGACCTGAGCTGAAGGCAAATGCTTAACCACTGACTCACCCAGCTGCCCCAATTTTTCTTTTGACAAATATTTATAGTGGAAAATCAGAATAAATAAAAAGGTGCTGATAGGAGAGAACAGCGTTGAAAGGTTTTATCTATAGCACTGGTAAGAATCTCTGGCCAGGTAGTAAGAATCTGGTATAGCATAATACCCACTAGTGAAAACCTTTGAGAATTCAAGTAGATATGGAAAAAAAACCTTGTAAATTAAAAATAGTATGGATTTCTTTTTCTGTGTGGCCCTACAGGAGAGAGTGATGTTTCCTAGTGTGTAAGATTTTGTTGATTTTTTTACACATAAGGGACGGCAGTAGCAATTTTGACCTAAGACACTGTTTTCCTATAGAAAGTGATAGGCATTTAAAACATTTCTTGCTTTTTGTCACAAATCTGGGAAGAGACAGAAGTTAAACTTTAAAGTTCAATCAATGCACCAGTTTTCATAATAAGTAACTAGCCAGTTGCTTGAGTTTAACCACCTTCAGGCTTTTCTCCTTCACAGAGGCTTATACATGTCAACACAATCATGTCAGCAGGAGAAAATCTGACATGATCAAAATATTCAAATGGATTAAAAAGAGAACATATAAAAGCTCAACCAATCCAAACTCTCAAAACACAGTATTTATAGTAGAAAAAAAAGAATAAATATTAATATTCACTCCTAAATTCTAGGTGAATGTGGGATGTGTGAAAACCTGACTACACCTACAAAGTACTCAAACAGCAACTCTTTGAAAAAAAAAATCTTCTTTTCAGTTCATGTAAGTTCATTTCCTTTTTAAGAGTTAAAAATACTCTTGAAATTGAGATATTTCTTGCATTGTTGCATGGTACCGAACCTAGTTGAAAGTTACATTTTGCCTCAGAATTTACTGTAGGAAGTTATGATGTTTGGTAAAGTCTATTTTAACCCATAACATAACCAAACAATATATAATTTCATAATGGAGCACTACCGAATTACTTTTAACATACACTAAATAAAGGATTATTGGGATTTAACCTATTGACACCAGAAGAACTTTTGAAAACATTAACTTTTTAAAACCCACTGCTAACCACTAGCTGCTTTTTAGGTAAATGTTTATTGATTAAGAATTGTATCCTCTATCAATCGTGAGTTTAATTTGGGGGCTGAATCCCTGAATGGGTCATTTAGTATGTCTTTGACTACAAACAAATGAAAATATTAACGCTTCCCCATTGTGTGATAAATACTTGGCCCTGAATGCAGAGCCGGGGATTATGGAAAACTCTCTGGAAATCTATATCATGTTTGGAAAATAATCAGTTTATATGAATCAAATGGTGAACATATAGTACATTATCCACAGAAGATAAACTTTTATCAGTCAAGGAAGACAATCTAAGAAGAGCTTTGCTTGTCCAGTGTCGCATAGCCAGTAAGGGAGAGAGTGGGGAGGCAATTCCCTTGCCAAGTGACATAGTTTCACTAAATCACACTACTTTCCTCAGCAACTGGCATTTGATATTGGCTTACCTTCCAATTGTCATGATATAATAGTAAAATAACACAGATTCCAAAATCAGAAAAACCTGTATGTGAATCCTCACTCTGACCTGTATTAACTATTTGGCTTAAGAAAATTCTTTCCATTCTCTATGTCTCAGCTTTTCAGCTACAAATTCCTTAATTTTAAATAAAAATATTTACCTCATAGCACTGCTGAAGGATAACTTAAAATAATGCACATAGTGCTTTGTACCGAGACCAGTACATAGTAGGCTCTCAACAAATACTAGTTCTCTCTCTCTCTAGTGAAAGAAAAACATATCTTATGCATGAGTCAAAAACGTGATTGCAGGGCCCCTGAGTGGCTCAGTGGTTGAGTGTCTGCCTTTGGCTCAGGTTGTGATCCCGGGGTCCTGGAATAGAGTCCCACTTCAGGCTCCACGCAGGGAGCCTGCTTCTTCCTCTGCCTATGTCTCTTGCCTCTCTCTCTCTGTGTCTCTCATAAATAAATAAATATAATCTTAAAAAAAAAAACCAGAAACTTGATTTCTAGTGACAGAAACTCAACACAAACCAAAGAGAATAAAAGGGAGCACGTATTGTTCACATCATCAAACTGTGGGAGAAGCAGACAGTCTCAAACATGAGGTCTTGGGACTAAGGACTTGAGCATTGCCAGTACTCTCTCCATCTTTTCAATCACTGCTCTGTTGGCTCAGATCACAACACCCTTCTACTTTGTTAGAATGTGCTGCAAATTCCAGGTCACATTTCCTTGCTCTACCACCACAGAGGCATGGAGCCTACTTCCCTGGTCTCATATTAAAACATCTGGTTCCAACTGGTCACTCAACTCATGGACTAATCAACTGGGGAAAGGAAGCAGGACTCCATTAGTGCTCTAACTTTTTATACTGTGCTCCTCCTTCCAAATGTTGAGAAAGGGACTTAAGTCAATATGGAAGCACTCACTTTGAAAATATAACCAATCATAATGCTGGGCAAAAGAACAAGCTACAAACGGACACAGAAAATGTGACACCAAGTATGTAAACTTTTAATCACACAATGTAATACTTTCCTAGTACTTAAGGAATATTATATTACAGATCCTATTACATCTGAAGAAACCATAACAGTGGTTTTTAATTGAGCCAGCCTCAAATTTACACTGAGGGGCGAAAAAAGGAAATGTAATCATATCTCTTAATAGAAACCATTCCCAGAAGCATTTTCAGAAGTGGTGGGTGGAATGTTGGTCAAACACTAGATGTCCATTGTATTTAGGTTCTTGTTTATTTCTATAAACTGATATGGTTTCTTAAATTCAGCACAGGTATGGGACAGGATAACCTCATCTTACTGGCTTTAAGCTATTATAAACCCTCACTGATACAATTGTTGTTCTTATTCAATAAAGAAATTTCATTATCATCATCATCATCATCATCCAAAATATGCTACTAGGTATTGAAATATAGGCTGACTTATTCAAAAAATGTTAAAAATAATTGGTAATCTCTTGAGACAACCAAAAATAAGACATTTGGTCATCCATTTCTAAAAGATATAGACAATCTTTCTTTGTGAAAAGATCTAGAGCCAGTAAATATAAGAAAAGATACAGCCCTCAGATGATTATTTTTTAAAATTTATTGCTGTCTGCCAAAAGAGAGAGAGCAAAGAATATCCTTCCTTTATCATGAAAAAAAACAGAGGGAAATAGGAAAGAGGTTTTTATGTGAGTGATACTAAAGCATCTTTTACATGATTTAACAAAATATAGAAAGGTTTTGTGCTTACAAATTTGCATGAAGGAATTGGTACTCCTTATTTTAGGCAAACAAGACATAAAATTAAATATTAGCTGAAGCAGATACTTATACTTTTTTATTTTATGGAAAGACTTAAAGTCAGATTATTTCTAAAAAGACTTCCTTAAACACACTAACCATTATTTAAACATTTTTTGTCATTATCTGCCCAACTCCATAGATACATACATACTTCCTGTTCTTACTTTTAAGTGAAGAGACAAAATTAAAATATTGAAAATACCTTTTTGAGTGGAGCATAAAACTGTCATAACTTACTCTATGAGGACTCATATTGGGCCAGATACAGAAGGTCAAATGACTATACACTAGGGATCCAACAGGAACAAAAGCATCGATGTGGAATGAGCACGGCAGTTGTTCAAAAGTCTATTAAAATATGACTCAATTTACAGGAATTTGACACTCTTACAATGTGCTAAATATACTGATTTTGTCTAGTGTATCTTTAAATATAATGAAAGGATTAAAAATGCACACAATGAGCAACTGGTTCCTTTCCATCCATGTTGTTTACTCCATGCCTTCACATGAGTGAGGGGGTCACGATCCTTTAGAAAATAAGATCTCCGTGCCTGTTTCAAGGAGAAAGCTGCTAATCTGCAGTTCCAACTTTGGAGCTATATTCCTAAGAGACTCACAATAGATCTGTCCTGCACTGCATATCATCAGCCTTGGATGAACTCTTCTCATCTTACGAGGTTCCCTTGGATGGTTGAGATGAAGAGATCGTCAACTTTTCAGAGTAAGGTCACATATGTTTTGATTTTTACTGTCTGTTCAGAGCCCCATAGGGTAGGCTCTGGCTCATGGTAGGTGTTGAAAATCAAGTTTATTAAATTAGTTTATTGATTAATAATGCATAAAGCAAACAAAACAAAACAAGAAACAAGAATAGCTTTTCAAATCTCCTATTGAAAGAGATCTTCCCTTGGCATCTATCATGCACCAAGTCAAGAAGGATTTCATTAATGGACATTACCAGATGGCAAAGCATTTTGTAATGTGATTAGGGGACTTTTGCTTCTAAGACACCTGTTTGGATCCATCCCAAGCAAATAGGGCCTGGACATTACTGCTGCTAATATGAAGGGAGCTTGTAATGGATTAGAGTCTAGATCCCAAAGAACAGGTGTCCTTGCCATAAAATTAGCTATAACTACGAACCAGATAGGTTAGAAACTGAACGATCCTCTAAACAAAGACTTGTATGTAATCGAGGCAAGTCCTTGAAAGGAAATTCATGGTCCCAATGTAGTAGCTAAATACAGTACATAGAAGATGCTTAAAGGACTGGAGTTATTAGACCCAAATTCTAACCCTGATTTTGACATGATCTGGCTTTTTTTGGTATGACAGAATGTCCTAAGCTCATCTTCATTTCTTGCCCCAGATTTGGAATTACTAATTTCTCTAAAAATTCCCCGTTTCTTTTAGTGGGAAATTGTATTTCAGCATCATAATCTGGGTAAAAATTATGTTCAATACTACTTCATCTGGGCATTGTTTCTAGGCCTCTTCAATGGAAAGAAGTAGGAAACATACATGTATTTAAAATAAATGACCTGGGACGCCTGGGTGGCTCAGTGGTTGAGCATCTGCCTTCAGCTCAGGACGTGATCCCGGGATCTGGGATTGAGTCCCACGTTGGGCTCCCGGTAAGGAGTCTTCTTCTTCCTCTGCCTATGTCTCTGCCTTTCTCTCTGTGTCTCTCGTGAATAAATAAGCAAATCTTTAAAATAAAATAATAAAATAAAATAAAATAAAATAATAAAATAAAATAATAAAATAAAATACACGACCTCATGAAATCATACTGATACTTGCAATTCAAATTCAGGATTATAAAGTTTTTACTTATTCTCTTTTGTATTATGTCTATACCTCCTTTCTTCCAAAAGGAGAATCCTGGTTCTTAGTGATATAGGAGCTGGTAGAAATAGTTTATCTCACAGTTATTTATCTTTTTTTCCTTCATTACACACATAACAGTCTCAGAATAACAATACTAATGCTGTGCTACCAATGTAATTACTGAGTACAGGTAAACATGTTTTGCTTATGTTCTTCCCCATTCTCTTCCCATTTTTAAAGATTTTTCTGTATCTACTTTGAACACATGGCCATTGCCTACCAAATTCTCTCTCTTCAACTCATTTATTCTTAGTTCTCTTAGTAACTATTTAATAGTCAACTCCAGACCTTATGACAATGTCTCTAATCATTTTGACTTTCTGAAGCTTGTTCTGTAGCAATTCTCAGAAGGTGCCCATGGGAAAAATACTTCCTGAATATATAAATATTGGTAACTTCGTGTTTGCCTTTTCTAAGTTAAAGTCAGTTGTACTAGACAAAATCACTGGTTTACATTTTCTTGAGAATCATAAATATGCTATCCCATTTTCTTTTTGGCATAAAGCATTGCTGTCAAAAAGTTTGATGCTAGTCAGACTTTCTATTGTTTTCTTGCAGTGTTTGGAAACTTATT